>NW_024582378.1:2679668-2719658 GCF_018398535.1 Haplochromis burtoni
GGGGATCAATGTTTGGGAAAAGACCAAGTGACCTCAGCAAACAGAAATGCTGGCAGGGCGAGCACTTTGGCGGGACAGCTGGTTGTCTCTCTCAGGGTTTGTGCTGGGGGAGAGTTTATCCGACAGGGATATAGATGCAATTCAACTTTCCATTAGGAGATCTGAGACTTGGACTGGCGGGGAAACAAGGTTCCTGAGTGGTTAGAGGATGTGGATTTATTTATACACCTGTCATCAGAGTGTGCATGTGAGTTATATCGAACAATCCCCCCTCGTACGTGCACCGAGGCCGCCGTTGGAAGCGTGTCGTGCAGCGTGCCGTTCTTATTTGTGCCCTTTTCATTAAATCCGCTTCGCCCTTGATTGTGCATCAAGCGATCACTTCAGCGTGATTCTCTTGCTTGCATGTTTGCTGGTGTTTATGTGTGCTAGAAAGTTGCAGTTGTTGGTGAGCATGCAGAAGCTCAGAAGAGCTGCAGCTCTCTTTTGAATCGCAAAGCCAAAAATACACTTGCCCTTTGGAGGACCTGCTGTTATAAAAGCGGGTCATGAGGATGAGAAGGCTGAGAATGGGGGGTGGGGGAGAGGGTAAGTGTGTGTGTTTGTGGTGGGGTTAGTTTCAAAAAGGATGATTACACAGAATCTCATTAGTACTTAAATTAAACTGAATGGTATTACTCTGTTATTACTGGACTATTAACATGAACCTATTATGCTTTTTCTAAACTTCTGTCATATGTGTTTATACATATAGTAATAAAGTTTTAAATACGGAGATCAGTGAATGTAAATGTAACCCCTGTGAGCGAAAAGCTCAGGCTTCAATCTGCTCCAAATACTCAATTTCAGGCTGTTTTTTTCTACTCTTGGCTCTCTGTGATATCAGTGACGGTGGATGTCCTAATATGGTCATCCCAGATACACAGCTCTGGCTCCAGCTTTTCTAATCTTTTGTTTGTGAGGGACAGCCAATCAGAAGAAAGCTTAATTCAACAGGATCAATTCAAAGGCTACACCAAAGCCCTGTACAAGATAAACCAGGATTAATTGAACTCTTTCCCCCTTAAAGACACCTTAGTATATAATCAGTGATAACCACTAGACCTCTGTCCTCTTTACAGTGTAGAGGGCTTACTATAGATCCCTCAGCTGTGTCCTCTTCATGAACAGAGATCAGGTAGGCTTACTTAATCTGATCTTTTAAGGGTTATTTGTTTTCAACACCTGGAAAGGAGCAGTTTTCATGATGCAGTCATGGCTGCATAAAATGATTGTACAGAAATGTGATTTCTGTTAAGAAGCATCCAGTTAAGAGGGATGTAGCAGCAATGCAAAAAGAATTTTGGAAGGAGCTCAGAGCATTCATGTGGAGAGAGTTTGCTTAACAGCGATGCTGGACGGGGTCAGGCGTGCCTGTCGTTGAGTTAGTCGGTGCCCTCCAACACTAAAAGCTGTCATTTGTGAAGGCAGGTGGCATATAATCGCATTTCAGATGGTTATTTTACTACAGCCTTAAAATACAAAAGCAGACTGGGGGGGTTTTCAGTTTGTCTTTGCCAGTTTTTCTTATTTTAATTTGATGTATGTGTGTTTGTGTGTCAAGGTTAATATTCCTGAAAAAAAACAAAAAAAAAAAAACTTTGGAGGTCAACCCCAAAGGGTCACACTCCACCTCTGGTGAATTTCCACGCACATGGAGATGAGTTGTCCAGCTAACAAACAGATAACAGAACCCATCACCCAACCTTATTGGTGGAGATACTACAATTGTTGCTGCTCTATAACCTTTATGAATGTGAAGAACCTTTAGGCTAGGGACACATTTCTTGGTTCTAGAAGCGTCTTAGTTTGCGACTGGAGTCACCTAATCACCTGTCAGCAGGGTGACAAGTGATGCAGGCTGTAGCATGCAGGTAAACAGTCTATGTGGAGAGAGAGAAAAGAGAACTATCCTTGAAATCCTGGCTACGCTATATGACAAAGTTTATCTGGATGTGTAAACAATAAGTAGATTAAAGAAAAAAGCATCAGGCTTTTTGATTTTATGTTTTTGAAGTCTTCACACTCACAAACGTACCCCTAAAGTCTTCTGTGGTTCCCTCATGTTGTTCTTTTTAATCATCTGAGACCACTGCCACTGCTAATTACTGATCTTACAGGGTTGGACATATTCTACTACGTATTTCTTTATTCAGTGGAAATACAGGCTGAATACTCACATTAATCTCAGCATTTCTCTTTGCTCTCCATGGAGGAGGGGCTGGGGTAGCAGCTTGGCTCGATCCTCCACTGAGCCCAGACGCTTCATAGGACGTGGCCTGACCCGGCTGGTTGTTTTCAGAGTTAAACAGACCCTTCTGCTCCTCCTGGCTCTTGGATTGAATTTGTATATGGCCGTTCTCTAGTCTTTGCTCCTTGCTCTTCCCTTTCGCCTCAGTCTTCACCCCTGAGAGACCCTCCACCAGGTGGCTGAGGGCCTCCAGCTTGGCCCTGAGCTGCAGGTTCTCCTCCTGGAGTCTGGTAACTGCCTCAGCCAAAGGTCCATTGGAAATGCACATTTCCTCAATCCTCTGCTCAATGCGATGCTTGAAAGCACTAACGTCCACGTGCACCTCCCTTACAGCGGCTTCCAGCGTGGCCTCGAAGTGAACGAGAGCCTCGTTCATCACTGCCTCCTGACCCCGCTCTGTAGCTTCATCCATGGTTTCTTCAGCAACCCTCAACGCCCCTTAGTTTCAATCCAGAAACGGGGCCTCAGCAAAAATCTCTAAAGCAAACCTTCAACTTCTACCCTATCCCCTCAAATTAAACCAATCAAATAAGTCTGCACTCTCTTCTCACTCCTTCTAAAAGTGTTTCAAGGACATCCGACGTTTTCCATTAAAGTTTTTCCAGTAAAGTCACAGGACGTTTCAAAAGGAGGTCGCAGACAGACTCCTTTGACCGCAACTCACTGAAGTCCCATCAAGCTCCATGGAGGATTTCTCTCAACATGCGTGTTCTCTTTCTCTTCCCTCTCATCTGGCCAAAGCAAGAGCAGAGAGTTGTTATTTATAAGTCATGGAAAACTCGTGCACAATGACATCTTGGAAAAAGAGATTATGTGCTGCACGGGCAGATCGTTTTCTCAGTGCGCGTAGGAGATGATCAAATTAACCTTTCAAAGGAATTCAGTTGAAGTGGCAAATGATTTTCTGCCACCCTCCTCCGTGGCAGGGCATCTACTACTGAATTTTCCTGGACGTTTTACCCTCCCCGCTGGCCCTGCTGCCCAGCGTGGTGTATGAACTAAAATGTGCCTCTTCAGATTGGGAGCAACAGGTTTGTGTGTTTATTTTGGGACATAAAGGGGACGGGAAAACATGAAACAGGAGGAGGGGCCAGAATTGTTCAAGTTTTTTGTCTCTGGGGGGGTTGGCGGTGCTGGTGGGGGTGATCAGGGTCCTCATTGGTACATTTTTAAGCTTTATGAAATCATAGTTACCTTACAGTAAATGAAAAATGAAAGGATAAGTCACAAGTAATTTTATAATTTATGCTTATATAGTGTATAATGTAGCTGATAGGAGATAAATGCAACATTTTTTAAAAATGTTTAGTCACAATGAGCAATATCCCTTAAACAGCATGATGAGCTTACAGCTAGAAACTCATCAGGTTTTTTTTGCCTACGCTAAAATAGCTTTTTGAATTTTGTGACTTTTTCTGTGTAAACAACTTGCTCAGACTAAACCTGTCTTTCTGACATTTGAGCGTTCTGCAGTTTTTATGCTATGTTGGCAAAAAATATCAAATATAACTGTCACACTGTCCTTCCACTGATAGCTTCATTAGTGTAAATGACATTTTCTGGTGGTGTAATATCAGTTGTTTTTAGAAAGAAGAGAAATAAATATGCACATTACTGCACTTTGAACTGTGTTTTTTTTTTTTTTTTATTATATTGTATGTAATTGACTGTTTTTGTTTTTATTTGTCTTCATTGGTGGAATTTATGTGCTGATCCAGCCTGTACAAATACAACCTCATACTACCTCAAACTTCATCTTTTTGTTTGCCATCCCTTCAGATATCAGAAACAGTATACGAAAAAGAACTAAAAGACTCCTGAATCAAAATCTGTGACAAAAACAGTAAGTGCGATCAATTTCTAACCAAAAAAAAAAACGTAATTTTTTTAAGCCTAATTTAAGTTCAAACTCAACAACTAAAATAAAAAATAAATAAATCGTATTTTACCCACAGTTCCATAGATGCAGATTTTATGTCACAGTAAACTTCAAATTAAACTCATTTTAGAAAATGTCCCAAAATCATTTAAAATTACTTATATAAAAAAAGGGCAATTTCTTATGGTATTCTGTTAAAATATCTTTGATTTCTTAACAGTGGTAAATGACTTTAAATGTAACTTAATCTCCATAGCCCCCACATGTAAAGAAGCATATAAAATATGCTTTATTTTAAAGAAGTCCAGCTTTAATGCCTTAATGTAGCCTCTACAGTGCAACTCCAGCAGCTCAGCTTGAGCCAGCAGCACCTCTGGGTGGCCATAATTTTACACTACAACAACATAACCAAGAATGGGCAGAAGTAATGTCCAATAAATAAAAAAAATAAAGCAGAGACTTGTTCAAAACAGTCTACCAAATCAAATTTATTGAATTTTAAAGGGGTGCTCTGAATTCACAAGCTGCAACAATACATGACTCCTCATATTATCTCATAAAACACTCCAGTCTCATTTTCAGATAGGAAATGTCCCCCCCCCCAAAAAAAACCAAACGGTCACACTACAAAAAAGAAAGGACAGATACATCAATCCTGATATACATGTATGAAAAATTAGAATGTTATCAAAAATAATGCAGGGCAGGAAGTGTTAAAGGTTGTGAAAGTGCTGCATTTAAGTCAATCAGGAAGGGCCAGTGATATGGACAGAAAGATTTCAATCCAAACTTCTAAAACAGACACATCTCGCTAAATCGATGAAAACACTGCAAACAAACTTAAGCCTATGAGAGACATTTGAATGGTTCAAGTACTAATGAAATACTATAAAATGCAAAATATTAGAATATTTATTACATAAATGCCATAATTTCAGCAGGATCAAATAAAGTGTACTGAAGACATGTCTATATACGTGTGGTGGTTTGTTTCAGATTGTTTAAAGTATGCTCTTCCATATTTTCTGTCATCTATTTTCTTTGCTCTTAACATGATCAAAGTTTGAATAATTATGTATAACAGGATCAGTTTTGCTTTAAACATTTGGTTTTAAAATGTTTTTTTTCCACACCTGGCTGTGTATGATCTCATTGGTGGACATCCCTAATATGGTAAGTAAAGAAGCCCCACCCACTTGTGGGAGGGGAAAAATTCATTTTAAGGGGCAGGAAGTATCACTGCTCAAGAGCCAAGTATACAGCATATACTAATTATTTTGAACCCTGAATCATGCAAAGTAACTTGAGAAAAACATAAGAATAGAAATACAGACAAGCATCACAGGCCAACTTTATACCTTCTGAAATCTTGCTTCTATTAGATATGTCTTAATGATTGCTGTGAAGACCAAAAAAAAACCTGAAATATAATTTCTCTTTGAGGATGACAACAACAAACATGACAAATACAGCCACAACCTGTAAACACTGCCTGCCATCTTAGCTCTTTTTTTAACTGAGTTTTTATGGGTGTCACAAATAGATTTTTCACAAGGCACTGGAGACCAGGTTTGGTTCACTGTCCACAGATCAAAATCAGTACCAGCAACACAGTTTTCCTTTTTGCAGTGCTCAATATTCTAACCCGTTCAGTATCTTTATGGTTAAATATATTTTATTGACATCTCATCAGAAGAAACAGCAAAATATTGTTTTCTAATGTTAAATTTACTCCCAAATCCAGCACACATAATCTTCATCTAAATTGACGAGAATATTTGGTTAGAATTTAAAAACCCATCGTAGCTTTTAAACCAACAGTTTATTTTAAACCTCCTCCAGCTCCAGTCAGAAACAGAAGGTTTAAACCTGATATATGGATATGTGAGACTAAAGAAAGCAGCAAACTACCACATCCTCTGTCACAAGACCTGAAGAGACCCCACTGTCCTCATTTGTATTTCAAGAATCCACAACTTTGACCTTTAAATAACATAAACATGACAGTAACATAGAAATTGGCCGCTAAATTCTCTCTTTAAATAACAAATTAGTAGCCAAAGCTAAATTATTAGCATGGAAACTTAACAGTTTGCGAAAAGACATTTAAGGGCTAACTTGAAGCTTCAATCACTCACAGTCTACAGCCACTCAATATTATAGCACTGTTGTGTATGTTAAATGATTAACATGGAGTATTCTGTCTCTAACAACAACATTTAAAAAAAAAAAGAAAAAGGCAGCTATTACTCAGCATTATGTAGGACTTTGTTAGCTTTTATCAACACTGGCTTATGCTAGCATAAGAACATTAGCCTAAGCCAGTATTTGCCTATGCTATTACTAGCTTATAGTGGTTTATGCTAGCATTACTTTAAAAAAGCATTAGCCTATGCTAGTGTTAAGCTATGCTACCCCTAGCATACAACGGCTTATGCTAGCATTATTTTATAGCAGTGTTTGTGTATATTAGCTTGAAATCATGCTTACCATCTGCTGCCACCAGCTTAGTGCATTCCATTGTACTTTAAAATTAGAAGTCAGAATTTTCAGCTGGCCACAGCACCCTGACATCACATTATCAACTTGAAAAGTCTGAGCAGCCCCAACAGGGCTGACTTTATCCAGGGGAATGTAAAAAGTGATAAAACTATGAAACTTTTAATGTGCACTGCCACTAAATAAATCATATGCAGAGCACTGCTCAAACTGTATGCATGCAAGTACAGCAGTGGTACATTTCCCTGTATTGCTATTGAAGCATGATTCTACCTTACCAAGGAGCAACACAAATCCTTTTTTTTCTTGCTGTTATGACTTTACTACTGGAAATGACATCACTCCCAGCTCAGACTTCCAAGACAATAGAACGCACTATACTGGTATTAGCCTATGCTACCACTAGCTTAGACGAGCGTTAGCCTATGCTAGCATTAGCCTGGTCCAATGGATCCAGTGTTGTTCAAAGGTGGATTAAATGACCATATTCCCAGTTTAACCATAGAACAGGTGTTCCAAGGTTAAAATACAACCTTACATATAAGAAGTTAATATGATTTTCGTATTAATGCGTCCAAACATAACATTAGCAATGACTTTTCAGCCACTGTGCTAAAAAGATAAAGCACATTGCTCCCAAAAGGTCTAGGGTCACTTCAAAATGCTTTTGTCTTTGAAACAAAGTACCTTTGTTGAGAATCTTTAGGCTGCAGTCGCAAAACAGCCAAAGAGAAATAGCTTTCTTCTGAAACACCTCAAGAGTCAATTGATTCACAGTTTGTATAAAACAGAAAAGCTGAAAACAGCTGCCTTGAACAGAACAGAAACAGTGGAAAAAGTTGTGGGAAAGCAAGAGGACAAGTACATCAGTGTCTAGTTTGATGAACAGAAACGTCTTGCTTATGTAATCATCAAGGAGATTAAAATGATAAAAACCTTGCAGTTACACTGAAGTAGAATTATTAAAGCAATGCCTGGTGATTGCACTGAATTTTGCCCAGAGGTTAGGCATGCAATACCCTAAACTCGGGGATAACCACTTTGATTTCAAGCAGATTGCACCTGGTGGGAGGCATCTATTAAACATAATTAATAATTTATGACTAATGGGGGTCAATTGTGCTTTTCCTGATTTTCTGTCATAACAATGGTGCTCATGTTAAATGTCGTTCAGACATTTTTTATTTATTTTTTTATTTACCCTTGAATGTTACAGAACAAGGATGATTTTGAACCGTGAATCATGCAAAGCTACTATGGTGGAGCCCATGAATAAAACTATGGAGCTAAAAATTAGCTTTTCCCTTAATTAACAAACTGATCCCAAACTTCTGTCCACTTTGTGTGAACACAGAGGCTTTCCTCCAGTACATCCCAGTGTTGGTGAGCTTATAGAGAGGACGACAAAATGGGAGGTTAGTTAGGTTTTTAGTTGGGGTGACATGTGGGTAACTTTAAGCCATTAAGACAAGACTGAAAAGAATCTGACTATAGTTACTGCAATCAGTCTTTGGTTTACCAACCCTTAGAAGCTGAACTATCACAAGCCATGTCAGGAGGCATAAATATGAGAAAAATCTGAAAGGAAAACTGATGCTTTGAAAAATATCACATAGAAATAAACAGCACACTGTGATCCTCTTCAGAATCAGTCTCATAGCTTCGTCATCTTACAGTAAACCTCGACATTACACACACGGTTTCCTAACAAGTTCATCAAACCCTGAGCAAAGAGGATGAATTCATGGTCTTCTATAATCAGAGCGTACTTAGTGATAGATGTAGAAAGATATGCATTTAAACTACTCATGACTTCATGTGGCAGTGATGCTCTCAAGCAATGAAAGTAATGTGGCTTGTTGTCGCCTGGCTATGAAAAAACAAAAATAAATGAGCCAATAGGGGATGAAAAACGGTTAAAGGATTTGAGGTTTTGAAATTGGGGTCAGTTTTATATAAGGATACTGGAATGTTTATATATTTTAATTTTTTAACATTTTAAAACATCTTTCCCACGCTTTCAAAACTAAGACTGAATTTTATTAGTGAAGCCACTAAACTTCAACATCCTGTTAGCAGAGAGGCCAAATCCAGGCCAAAAAAAAAGCAAAAAAAAAAAAGCTTCAGAACAATCTTCTAAAAGTCCTCTTAGGAAAAAGTCAACAAGATGGCATTTATGCAAGCTATGAAGACAGGCTCAACTTTAGGGTATCACACAAAACCCCCAAACAAACAGAAAAAGCACACACTTTCCCACAGCAAAATTCTTTCTGTTCTGTCCCCTCCTCCAAACACAAGAAAACAAATGTACCTGTCAGTTTTTTCCGCTACATTTCGGAGGGTGAGGTCACGCTGGCTGAAAACTTGAGATATTTAATCTCAACTGCACAGCCTTCAGAGTGGACAAGCAATGGATGGGCCTGACAGCAGAGGGCGGCAGAGAAGAGGTGAGGGCTCATTCTGCTCCGCTAGCTTCACAGCAAACCAAGAGATGGGGCTGAGTTAAAATAAATGAAAGGAGCAGAAACAGTGGGACAGTAACTTTAAGTAGAGTGGAACTTATTGATTATAACTGCAGTGAAAG
This sequence comes from Haplochromis burtoni, assembly GCF_018398535.1. Lineage (NCBI taxonomy): Eukaryota > Metazoa > Chordata > Actinopteri > Cichliformes > Cichlidae > Haplochromis > Haplochromis burtoni. The sequence continues at coordinate 2,688,921 of NW_024582378.1, forward strand.
TGGAGACTTTAAACCAGCTGTTAGACTCAAGCCCAGTTTATTAATCTCAATCTCAGAGGTCATCCCAGAAGCAGACCAGACACTGAGGACATTTAAGTGGGGAAGAAGATAGTCCACTGAGACGCGTCTTCTTCAGCGTAGGGTGCAGAAACAACAACGTCCTATTATTAACACCTCCTTGCAGTGTAAGAGACTAGATGCACTCCATTTTTTTGTGCGTGAGAGTTGTAAAGTTCTGAAACCTGAATCTGGGATAAAAACATCCACAATTCTGAACTGTAGTTCTGTCTTTAGCATGAATATAAACACCTTGTGTGTAAATACATGCTGAGAAGCGCGGTTTTACTTGCATAGAGTTAAGGTAGCCCAGACTCACTGCCTTAACTGGGGATGGATCTGATTTTTTTGGGATTTGGAGAATGTTTAAACCCTCTACATGTATGTAAAAAAAAAAAAAAAAACAGCTGATAAACTGATATCGTAATTCCTTTAATACTATTAGAATCATCAAAAGAGAAAGTGGGAGAAATTCAGCTGAAAGATGCAGAAAAGCAACACAAAGAGCGAGGAATGTTTGCAGTAACAAAAGCACCCTGACGCACTCCAGCCAACCTCGACAAACAAGCCCATCATTCAACTGCCCGGCTCGCCTCCTCTTACCCAAACTGCTGCTCAGCTAACAGGCTTCTTCTTTAACTCCCCCCTTCACAACAAGTTGTGATGATCAGACTCACAGAGGGAAAATATTTGAGCTGTCATGCAGAATGTGTTTCTAACACGAGCAGTCACTTTGATCCCATCAATAATCTGGGCAAAAGAGTTCAGAAGCTTTCTGTGCTCCAACTTGTACTACTGTTACATTATGTTTTATCATTTATACAACAGCTTGGCGGAAGCTGCCAAAAAGAGGGAGACAATTTCGATTTTAAAGCAAAGACACAAAAACGCTGGATTAACATAAGGCGGTTTGCTTCATGCCTGTTAGCTGTAAGCTGCGCCACGTTCCATTTAAATGGATTTTTAGTGAGTTTTGATTCAGCTCTAATGTGTCCATGTGCACTAAAACAAACTAACAATGAATATGAAGTTATTTTTAATCGTTACGCAATTATAAATAAATAAAAAAATTAAAACTAAGACTCAGTAATAAGACTGAAATGTAGAGCAGAGATAAACACAGATTCCTAGAAAACTGTGCAAAGAGCACATCATATGAGGGATGGATGAGCTTGATATGACCTGATGTTAGTTCAGTTATACATGCACCAACATTTGTTTTGCATAGACTGAATTTACAGGAAACAAAAAAAGGACATTTAATGCATAATACGCAGAATTCTTTGTTTTCTGATTTGATTAATTCGTAAGAAGTTTCATTTCTTTCATAATAACTGGAATTTTGCACAATAAAATGATCCTCTATTCTAGTCAAGATATATATTTAATTTAAGTGATAGTTAATGTAACTCTAAAAACCCCTATGTGATGAGTGCAACCCCTGATACACAAGTGCATATAAATAATCTGAAGTATTTGTTTGATTATTTGTGGTTTGTTTGGCCCGATGAGCCACACCCCTCCATTTATCACTCTGACCTTGCCCCTGAGTTCAGCTGGGAGCCGCTTGACCTTCACCGGGCCTCATGGTACCTTCCACATCACGCCATCAGACTGGACTGAGTGACGTTTAGAGGCAAAAAACAGAAGCATTGAACAGAAGCCCCCACCCCCCAAAGAAACCATACCTGGCATAAAGTTCACTGGTCTAATCTTAATGTTCACCTCGGTTGGGGCTTGTTTCTATTTTTTTTTTTTAAATCACTCACTTGAAATCCTTTCCTGTCCACTCACACCTTACCGTCAACCTCAAGGTGAACAAACGTCAGGTTTTCTTTTGAATTGATCCAACTTTTGTGTCAAGAATCATAACTGGTGAGAAGAGCAGGATGTGTAGCAACAAGGGAAAAATGTCCCAAAAGGATCCTTAGTTTGAACCCATTTTTTTTGAAGTTCTTGTTTACCTCTCATTTGGTTATTTCCTGTTTTACTTCCTCTCCCGTCTACCCCTTTTCACCCCCCACACAGCCAACCCTCGCGTCACAAAATTATCAAGCTACAAGCTGAGAGCTCCTGCTGTCGCAATCTTGGTATTTTAAAACCAGATGTGACGAGAGAGCAAGTGATCACATCCTGGATAATCCTTCTTTCAGGCCCTTAGATTGACTATAAAATTTGACCCTGAAACTAGCGCTTGAGCCCATAAAGTCGTCAGGAAAGCATTGCGGTCGAAGAGAAAGTGAGGTGAGGGCTAATCCCTCCCTCCAAGTCTTTCTGCACCCAGAAAAGTCGTCTCCTGGTGGCCAATTAAAGACGGTGTGGTACTTTAGTGCTGGCGTCACTTATGTGGTCGATGCTCCCCATTTTAACTGAGAATACAAAACAAAAGTTAAGCAGTTACAGTTTGGATCCACTGCAGGAGACCCACCACACATCGAGGAGGAACAAGTAGAAGTATCCAGAATTTAAATTTAGGAAAAACTCCATGAGAAGATGACCTCGACCAAATTTAAACCAGGTATGATTTTTTTTAAATTTTATCTGCCTAGGAGCTGAACTTCACACCTAAGAAAAAATTATTTCAGGGCAAGACATTACAATATTACTGTTTTCTTTAAAAAAAAAAAAAAAACCCTGTGTGAGAGAGGCCATTTCTTAATCAATCATGGTGTCAAAAATAGTTCCCTACAGATAATGGAAAACTATAAACCTGAAAATGAAGGGTGGAAACACTGATGAAAATAAGAGTGTAGGTAATTGCGTGCACTATGAGAAACTGGTGAAAAGTCAGAGACTATCACATTAACCAGGTAACGATGTAACTGCTTGGTGACGCGTATTCCTCATTTCCTATCTCTGCTAATACTGCCTGAACTTCCATGCCGCCCACCACAGGCCCCAATCCTTGTCACCAGCGTGACAAATAAAATGATCTGAAAAGAAATCCAACTATCTGACATGTTACTCTTAAATGAAAACCAGCCATAACACCCACAAACATACACTGTAACAGGACTTTCCAATCAGCAGCTGTAAACAGTAGGAGTAAGGATCGTATCTCCTCTTTAGTTTCTGGTACGTTTGCTCCACATTTCACTTGCAGTGCAGCAAACATGATCTTTTTTTTTTTTCTACTTCTTTTTTCAGTGCTGTAAATGTATTCAGACACAGTGAAGCACTTCAGCGAGATCCAGGCCAGAGTCACATCCCAAAAAAATTAAAATCACTAAACTTCAGTAGTAGAGTTAGATTGGAGGTGGAGAGGTCCACGTAGGCAGAGGAGTTGGTTGAAGTGTGCGGAAAATGCCCGGGAGTTGTGGAACGAGAGCAGGCAGTCCTGGTGTACTACAGTACGATGGTTGGGCTGAGCGTTAGTAGCTGAGTGTGTGGCTAGAGCAAGCGGTCGTGGTCCGCGTATCAATCATCTTTTGAACTGTCAGTGACGGCGGCGGTGTCGGCCGTGGGAGACGAGGCCGGGCTGCGGCTGCGCTGGTAAAGACGGTAGCCCTTTCGGCACAGCAGGACGAACCAGTAGACCTGCGGCGCCAAGATGCACGAGTTGCCCAGGTTGGCAGACAACGGCAGGTGGAAGGGCACGCTGTAGAGAGGGATGCTGTAGTGACGGCCGTACATCCAGTACATGAACGGGAAGAGGGCGATGCGGCACATGAAGAAGGTGAAGAGGACCATCCCGCCATTGAGCTTGTGCAGCCAGGAGTCCTGGAGGCTGAGCTGGAGGAGAGAAAAGAGAAAAAAGGGAATTGCAGATGAAGAGATGCGTTCAGAGAGCACAGTGAAAACACATTTTCCAAACTACAACTGTTTTTGATGACTCATCCAAAGGCCAGAGGGGCCGATGGCGCGATATGGCAGCCTCACTTCTGTCAGTCTATCCCAGGGTAGCTGCCTCCACCAGTGTGTGAATGAACAGTGGAATTGTAAAGCGCTTTGGGTGCCTTGAAAAGCGCTATATAAATCCAATCCATTATTATTATTATTATTATCACACATCAGCAGCAGTCATTAGCAGGGAGTGCTAACGTAACATGGAGGAAGGTAACAGCAAAGCGACAGCAGCTTGGAGCTACTTAACTGACTATATCAGTGGCTTTTATGGCCTCCCCCAAGGAGGTTAGGTTTCAGGTGGATGTTCAGTACTCTGCCTGTAAATGTGGTAGCTTTGAATGGATTCTGATAAATCTTTGTAGGGGTGTAGAGTAGGGGTCATGTTAACAGTCTATTAAAATATGTCTTACATCTGCAAATGTCTTGAAGGTTAACTTCATGATTTATTGATCAAAAATGGCCAAAAACAGGGGGAAAAAAAAAAAAAAAAAGGCCAAAAAGCCTTATAAATTAGAAACTATGATTCATACAAGTGTGATGTGCACTGTCAACATTTAGAAAGTAGTGTATCGAGTTTAAAATGTCCTATTTGACCTCTGACCTCTCCTTAAAGGTCAACCGTTTGATTCAAAAATTAAAGTGATAAAAATGCTATAACACTGCCCAGCAAGCTGCTCAGCAGAGGTTTCTGTTTGTTTATATATTTGTGAAGGTTTTCATTTATGGGTCAGTCTGTGCATGTAGAGCTGGGGACACCGAGGCATTCCCAAACCAGATGACACACGTAATCTCTCCACGGTGTACTGTGTTTGCCCCGGGCCTCCTCCTGGTAGGACACGCCCCAAACACCTCACCAGTGTGACACCCAGGAGTCTCCAGAAGCCCAAAGGAATTAATAGCTTAGTGAATTTATATTCTTGGCGAATTTCATTTTCTTAAGTTTGTAAAGTACCATTTACCTTGAGCCTCACAGTGAGGATTACTTTAACTCTGGCAGATACCTGAATCTGAAAAGGAAAAAGTTGTATCGGGACATCTTTAATTGTTAATTGTCCAGTGTTAGACTGGAGACGTGTCCAGGAAGTACCCTGCCTCTCGCCCTTGGACAGCTGGGAGAGACTCCAGAAAAGTTGCTTCAAACTGTGCACAAGTAGGTTACTGTAGTTGAACAATGCAACACTTTTTACTCAGTAACATTAACAGCATTTTGGTGTGATGCATATTAATTATTTGTGGGATTTCATGCTTCACTTTTGTACCCTAATACACTGAAACGGTGTTAACAGTCTGGCAGAGGACCTGAAAGCAGAGAACTTAAAAACTCTTTCTTCGATTTGTATTGTTTATTGTCATTTATGCTTAGAAATATTTAACCATATATGCTTAGAGGTGTATAATCGATTGTGTAGTGATATGTGTGATCCTTAATAGTCTGCAAAGGCTTGGTGTGCATTCCAGAGTGCTCTGGGATTCACGCCCACATCCTGGGAGCATGGGAGAGGTCTACCTTCTCTTATTGTTTTATGGTAGGATAAACGTAGCTATGTCAGTTTTCGTCTAAGTGCCTTTTGTTTAGATGAACTGTTGGACTTCCAAACCAGCAGGGTTAGCGAAGTCGTTTGTGGGGTCACACTCTGACCCCACACTCACACACACACTTACACAACACACAGGCAAGGTACTCTTTGTTTGTATGTAGACGTCGTATGTTAATGAACCTATGCATATTCATGTAACCTCAATAAAAGAGCAGTGTTACGGGGGAGCAAATGAGAGCAACTGGGGTCGAGCGAAGGAACGGCGTTTGCCCAGTTCTCTCCCGTGCACGAGAAACATAAAGAACTTTGCCTACTCGTGTCTTGCTTTGCTGTGTAATTAAATTATCTTGAACGTTCCAGCAAATAGGTTTGTAGCTTAAACCTATCACTCTTCAGCCATGCTAATGACTGAGCTTGCTTTATAGACATTATATACTATACTTTTAATTAAGCCACAGTATCTACTTAGTAGTTTTAATTTATTATTCTGCTGCTTAATTCTTTTGATACATTTCATCCATTATTGAAGTAAGCAAATAAAATAAGGAAAACTTTATTATTGTATATTTTTCCATTTCTGCTGCTTGCGTAAAGTTAAAGTTTAGCTTGTAGTTGAGAAGGTTACTACATTTTGTCAAAAAAAAAAAAAAAATCCCACCAAATCCCATAATTATTTTTCTCAGTCAAAGGGATAGGAAAACTGAGACAGGAAAACAGGGCCATAACATCCAACAACAAAAATCATATGATCGGGGATCTTCTCATCTTTAATTTGAAAGACTGGATGTTCCCTTTTCCACACAACAGCAGTCAGCACTGCTGATGAGAGCAGTAAAACTGTCTGGTGCGGTTTCTGTTAGTGCTGACTAAGTCTAAAAGTGGTCAGCAGTGAAGAATTGCTCTGCTCTTTTTGCCCACCGACACCAGATGTCAGCAAAGACCTGAGAGTCCACGGTCCACTGGTTTCACTGAGCTACACAGTAAGGCTCTTCTATTCTTAGAAAGGATGGTTTGTAAGACACTGGGCCCTTTTACTAAAGTGTAGGCTATAGAGCTCTTTGCATGGCGAAACTAATGAACATTAGCTGAAACAGATCAATTCAGGGGCAGGGAGAGCAAGCGGTGCCTGAATGCTGCTGACTGATGTGGGTTTTTTTGGTGAGCCATGCAGCTTAATTATTGATAGAACAGTGACAAGCAACATCCCAAATGAAATGGAGATACTTGGGTTTTTGCTGCTGCAGTGCTCTGCAGATCACCTGTGCTGGAACAGTTTGGAGAAAAGATGAATGGCTTTGTTTTGGTTAAGAGAGCTAAGGCTGTTTTGCTTAAGTTCATATCATACTGTATATACCGTACATTTATGTGTGTCTGTAAGTGTATAAAAAATACAGTGATGAATAAATATTTATCTGAAAAACAACGCTAATTCATGGACAGCTGGATGCTGTTTAAATTCGGATGCAAATATCATTCACTCAGATTTTATTTACAATACAACATAAAAAAAATTTGAAATATTTCAGCTGGGAAAACGTACCATTTGTGGATTTTATAGCAGATTGTGTTCATGGTCAATGATTTCTGAGCCCATGTAGTGATTTCCATGACAGAATCATGTTTGCATTTAATGCATTTCTGCCTGAAAGCCTGAAGATCACAGGTACCCAATGCTGACTTGTGACTTTGTCTGTTGCACACAGAGATTTCTTCAGAATAACAGCGATCTGAAAATGTTGGGGAACCTTTCCTGTGTATGCTTGAGGTTGTTATGCACACTGAATTAGGGATCTAATGTCATCTAATATTTGCTATTCTGTTTTTAAGCCACTTAAAATCCTTTAATTTTCTCAAAATCGACAGTGCGCTTTATAATCCGGTGCGCCTTATGCATGAATTCTGGTTGTGCTTACAGACCTCGAACCGATTTTATGTGGTACACGGCGCTCAAAAATCTATCAGACTTTGGTAAGCTACGAAGCCACACCTCTTGATGGTGTCTGAGCATTACGGCTACCGTAGTCAGGAGCCTCACGGAGTAATCTGGGTCCAAGACTCCATCCGCTTCAGGTCCCAAAGTCAAAGGAACACTGCGGCATCACTGAGAGTTAAAAACTGTCTAAACTCTTTCATCTGTAATAAAATGATCAGTGTGGCTGCTTTACCAGGTGTAACAATTAGTTTAACATCCAGGCATCCATGAAAACAGAATTTATTAAATTTAACAGTGTTAGAAGTTAGCAGGAAGTTAGCTCGCTAGTTTACACCTAAACATGATATAGCATGTTCATGACTGAGAGATTTCTGAAAAAATTAAAAAATTAAACGTACAGCTCTGCTATCACTTCCAACATAAATGAAGACAGAAAACTAAACAGCTGTGACGTTTGTAGGGTTACTGAAGTTGTACTAGCTGGTATATAATGATGTGCTACGTGATCGCTAGCTACACAGCTATGTTAGCATAACATAAACACAGTGAAGCTGGAGGATGAACGCTAACGTTTTTCCACTCGATAAAAGTTAACAGGGGGTTTCTGATGGTTAGGGACAAATGCTATCACATGGCAGGATGCTGTAAACGGACCAAACTTCAGTCAAGAGAACAACTGAGGTAATCCATTCACGATACAGGTTAGTCATTAATATACTGGAACAACATGGGAATAGAGCAGCTGCGAGAGAATTCAACATTAATGAATCAATGTTACGGACGTGGAGGAAGCAAGAAGAATGAGTTGAGTAAAAAAAAAAAAAAAAGGTTTCTCCACAGGATTGCTTTTTCTAAAAGTACACAAGTACAAATCACTCACTCAAGAGTGGCATGTTACAACTGTGTGCCTTCTGGTCATTATTTCTTTTGATTATTAACCTTACTCATTCGGTTATGAGTGGCCAGCGGGGACAGACTGGCTGTCTCCTCCATCACCACTGACCTTTGTCTTCAACCGCAGCTAATTATTAGTTAAACCATGTTTTCATTTGTTTTTATTCAAGCCTGAATCCGATGGCCCACTGTCTGTGTTTGAATTCTTCCACTTTTCTCCTCCTTATACTTATTAAATATGCATATTTTTGTTCAGCACTGTTGACTGTGTTTGGTACAATGATTAAAACATTCTGGGAAGATGTTAGAGTGACCTGTGAAAGATTCTCTTCAAACAAATTCCACTACACACAAAAGTCTTTCTGCTTGGTTATATTCAGAAGAAAAACAATTATAATAATATCGAAGACAAATCACAATTAAAAAAACTGCAATATAAAATAAAATAAAATATAACCTCCACTTGCTGAGGGAAATTTATGTTCCATAAGTGGTTGCTGGCTGTTGCGAGGTCAAATTAGACTCTCACGGTGACCCGTAGTAAGCATGATATGTATAGCCATAACTTGCCTACAAACACTTGTGAACTAACCACCGAGCTATAGGGCAAGTTGAAAAAGTTCAAACTGCAAACTGGAAACAGATTGCTGGCCTTCAAAATAAACACATTTCAAAAGGTGCGGGCACTTAGGAGGTTGGCAAGTGTTTGCAGACCAGTTAGCATACTTCATGCAAACTATGACCAAAGTGTCTGGTGATTACGAGCATCGAGAGGGTCCCTGACTGGTCTTTAGGCCTGTGTGAACCAGACAATAGAAGACAAACAACAAACCTTGCTTTTGGTCTACTTCTCTAAATTACTGTGAACAATGGAGTTCATTCATGTTTTTTTATATTTTTGTAACTGGTGAGTTTTGTGTGTGAATTTTAACATTACTTCAAACTGCACAGCAAATTCAAAGCGTTCTTCTTTTTGTTGTCAGAGGATGGATTTTCCCGTTGAAGAGTTTGGGGTTTTTGTCAAGGGGAGTTTAGTGCCAAATAATCACACGTCTCCAAAGATATTAATGTTAGTCTATGTGTTAGCAACCACTTTTAAAGGTTTATACTAACCAGTAAACTGCTGTTTGTTTTACCACTTGATAGTTGTCAAATTATTGCCATATGTCAAAGAAGGAGGGCATAAAGTCTTTAACTGTATTTTTACCTACAAAGACATCATCTGTGGCCTGTGCCTTATGCCAAAGCAACCAAGTAAGATAGAAGAAAAAAAAAAAAAAAAAAAAGAGTTCTTAGTATTTAATTTAATAACAGAAAAGTTTATTTTTCACTGTTCTCTTTTTTACTCAGAATTTCTGTTATTAATATATTATAAAATAGTACTTTATTTCTTACAAAATGAGCCTAATCAGCTGTGCTTGTGGGTTTCTTAAATTTCTACAGTAATATTTGTTTATAACATAGAAAAACTGAGATGTATACTTAAAAATTATACTTATTTCTCTTAAGACATCCCAGGGTGTCTTCAAAAAGAGAGAAAAAAAGAAAAAGTAATAGCTTCACTGGTCTGGCTCACTTTATTTAAAACTGCGCTGTGTTTGGCCCCTGGATTAATGCACTCCTTACAGCAATGCAAAGCTGGGCAGGCCCGAGCCTATTTGCAGCTGCTAACCTGCTCAGAAGTAGAAGTTTGGCAAATAATTTTACAACTTTGTTTGCTCCGCTACTACACAGCAAAAGATCTGCATCTCTATGATATCTACAGACATACGTATTTACCACGAAAAGGACTTCAGAGTTTGTTTCAGGTGAATGCTCATGTGCATGTGCCATCTCACCTGAATAAGTATCTTCCCCAGGGACACGAAGGGCGTGCTGAGCTCTGTTAGAAACAAGCAGCCGATGAAGAAATCCCCCTGGTCCTTTCTGAAGAACTGAGGAGCAGACAGAGCACACACAGACTGAGCAAACAAGCGCAAGCATGGAGAAAACACACACACACACACACACACACACACACACACACACACACACCTTCTCGAACAGTCTCAGCGGAAAAATGCTTGAAAAGACAAGGAAAATATCAGACTTTACTCACGTGTTTACACGGACTCATACAGCTGGACTGGAGCTGCTTTCAGCCACCCTCATGTTCCTCTTAATTACCATAAAATATTTGTTTATAAGTAATAATTTTTCCTCTGTTATTTTACTAAAAATAGTCTTAGCACTGCTTCTGTATCTTTCTATAATAATTTTATACATTTTTCATTTTATATTCTCTTTATTTAGTGTTTTTAGTATTTTTCAGTCCATTACAGAAGGACGCTAGATCAGCATGGATCTGTTATAGCAGGAAGGCTCTGACCAGATTTAAACAATCTTTCTTTAGTTATCGCTCAGCAGCAGCTCTTTAAAGGCTTGGTGCACCTGAGACAGACCTAAATCCCCAAATGGCTCACTGTAATCACCCTAGCCTTCAAGTGCTGCTGTTAGATAAACAGCCAAAAGCTCCAGGAAGAGAAAACTGACTGGATTCATTATTTCTTCACCTAATTCCTCACAGTTCATGGTGCAAAAGCACTTTGTGATTTGGGCTGTTGTGTGTAAAGTGCTAAAAGTCAGCATGTGCCAAAAATGAGTTTGAATTTAAACCCAGGTTTATCATAGGTGCCTGAAATTCTGTAGCTACTGGAAAGCTGCATAATTACAAAATAATAATATACAGTGGGGCAAAAAAGTATTTAGTCAGCCACCGATTGTGCAAGTTCCCCCACTTAAAATGATGACAGAGGTCAGTAATTTGCACCAGAGGTACACTTCAACTGTGAGAGACAGAATGTGAAAAAAAAAATCCATGAATCCACATGGTAGGATTTGTAAAGAATTTATTCGTAAATCAGGGTGGAAAATAAGTATTTGGTCAATAACAAAAATACAACTCAATACTTTGTAACATAACCTTTGTTGGCAATAACAGAGGTCAAACGTTTACTATAGGTCTTTACCAGGTTTGCACACACAGTAGCTGGTATTTTGGCCCATTCCTCCATGCAGATCTTCTCGAGAGCAGTGATGTTTTGGGGCTGTCGCCGAGCAACACGGACTTTCAACTCCCGCCACAGATTTTCTATGGGGTTGAGTTCTGGAGACTGGCTAGGCCACTCCAGGACTTTCAAATGCTTCTTACGGAGCCACTCCTTTGTTGCCCGGGCGGTGTGTTTTGGATCATTGTCATGTTGGAAGACCCAGCCTCGTTTCATCTTCAAAGTTCTCACTGATGGAAGGAGGTTTTGGCTCAAAATCTCACGATACATGGCCCCATTCATTCTGTCCTTAACACGGATCAGTCGTCCTGTCCCCTTGGCAGAAAAACAGCCCCATAGCATGATGTTTCCACCCCCATGCTTCACAGTAGGTATGGTGTTCTTGGGATGCAACTCAGTATTCTTCTTCCTCCAAACACGATGAGTTGAGTTTATACCAAAAAGTTCTACTTTGGTTTCATCTGACCACATGACATTCTCCCAATCCTCTGCTGTATCATCCATGTGCTCTCTGGCAAACTTCAGACGGGCCTGGACATGCACTGGCTTCAGCAGCGGAACACGTCTGGCACTGCGGGATTTGATTCCCTGCCGTTGTAGTGTGTTACTGATGGTGACCTTTGTTACTTTGGTCCCAGCTCTCTGCAGGTCATTCACCAGGTCCCCCCGTGTGGTTCTGGGATCTTTGCTCACCGTTCTCATGATCATTTTGACCCCACGGGATGAGATCTTGCGTGGAGCCCCAGATCGAGGGAGATTATCAGTGGTCTTGTATGTCTTCCATTTTCTGATGATTGCTCCCACAGTTGATTTTTTCACACCAAGCTGCTTGCCTATTGTAGATTCACTCTTCCCAGTCTGGTGCAGGTCTACAATACTTTTCCTGGTGTCCTTCGAAAGCTCTTTGGTCTTGGCCATGGCGGAGTTTGGAGTCTGACTGTTTGAGGCTGTGGACAGGTGTCTTTTATACAGATGATGAGTTCAAACAGGTGCCATTCATACAGGTAACGAGTGGGGGACAGAAAAGCTTCTTACAGAAGACGTTACAGGTCTGTGAGAGCCAGAGATTTTCCTTGTTTGAGGTGACCAAATACTTATTTTCCACCCTGATTTACGAATAAATTCTTTACAAATCCTACCATGTGGATTCATGGATTTTTTTTTCACATTCTGTCTCTCACAGTTGAAGTGTACCTCTGGTGCAAATTACTGACCTCTGTCATCATTTTAAGTGGGGGAACTTGCACAATCGGTGGCTGACTAAATACTTTTTTGCCCCACTGTATTGACAATCCTGAACTTCTTCCATAGTATTAAATGGGAAGATGCTTTAACATAGCAAGGTTTTACAATGTGTATGTTTTTTGTGGGTGTAGGTAAGGTTGAGAGGTTTTAGGTTGTGTATGTGTATTTGATTATATCACTTGACTTTTATCTTGTATCTTGGATATATACTTCTGTTTTATAGCCTATTTAACCCTGTGTGTACCTGTCCAGGAAGTGCAGAAGTACATAAGCTAAAAGCTAAATCAGGTGAATGTTTCTGTGCATGATCCCTGAAAAACAATAATAAAACTAAAACTAGACTGTAGAGTGACGGTGCAGGTGCAGCAACAGGTCTAATGGGACTTATGGGAAGACCCTTGTTCAATTCAGTTCAATTCAGTTGAATTTATATAGCACTAAATCACAACAAGTCACCTTATACTGTACAGTAAAGATCCTACAATAACAGATAATGGGTTTGGTTGTTAATAATAACAGCTTGTCCCACTATGAGGTGCAGCATGTGCTTTAAGTGTTTCCTAAACAATTAGACCCATTAGTGAGAGAAGGTAAAACCACACTTTTTTAAAATTATTTATCAAGTAATATTATATAACAAACTACATGTCCAAGGCAAGCAAAGACTACCACAGTAGTGTGGTTTGAGATGGTGGCGCGTTAGTACTTTCTAGAGAGGTAGCTGAAGAATATCCAGAACAGTCATGCAGTTTTATTTATTTATTTATTTATTTTTTACACCTGCAGAACAATGCTGGCTGGCACGGTAGTCATCAGTTTACTTTCCCCCTTCCTCATTTAGGGCTTTCATTAACAAAGAGAGTGCAGCCAGCCCGGCAAGTGACTTTGAACCGGTTAAAATGTCTAAGGTTAAAATTCAAAGCTTACATACTAAAGAGGCTAAAGGAAAACCCTTTTAACTGATAATATTATCGCACCGTCCTCCATTTTTTTAGTACAATCCCACAACCCCAGTGGTTCATATGTTACTCTACTACAATTTCAAGATGGCCAAAAAGGGAGGGGAGGAAGTAATGTTCTGTACATAACAAATGAACAAAGCTTTCAAATACTGACCACCAGCACAGTCCCGTGTGGTTGGGGCTGCCACCCTAGAGTAGATGAGTCAGTTTAGATGGATAAAGAGACTCCAGACAAAAGACAAGCACTCTCTGGTAGCCCAGCTTTCTGTGTGCCGTTAATAAATAAAGCATGAGCAGCTCCAGACGTGGCTTTGCCATCTGGCCACAAAACAATGACAGAGACCACAGAGGGGAACCTTACACCACACCTACCAAACTACCTGGCTACCTCATCCCACCCCAGCGGCTGTGGACATAAGTGTGTTAACTTTATGCAACACGCCACTTTCAACATTACTGTGCCTGTATTTCCCCCTCAAACACCAGGCCTGTAATGCTAAAAAAACACCTTTTTTGCATCAAGTGCTATATCCTTTTGATGTGTAGATTCTTATAGGTTACACAGTATTACTCGAACTAGTCACAAATGAGAAACTGTATTCAACCAGAAATAAGACAAAAAACTCTCCAACAGGTGGTCTGGCTCCCATAGTCCTGATTTCAAAATTACACCATCAGTTCGGGGCAAAGTCCTTCTAGAACAAAAATCTTTCCATGTGTCAACCATCTCAGTAAAACCTCCAGACACTCATCCGGGCAGCATTATTTAAAATAACTTTAATATTAATGCCAAGAGAGACAAAATTTGCATGTATGGAATCACTAGTCAAATCTGATCCATTGACTTCGATTCTAGCATTACAAAGACAGTGAGATAGTGAGACTTTCTTTGTGAAAGTTCTCAGACATGCCTGGAACAATCTTCCTGCCAAGGATGAGAAACTCTTATTTACTGCACTTGCATGGAGTTAACTGGTAGATAACATTTTGAAAACATCTTGCTAAATCCACTGCCTCTAGTTTTCACACAGCTACTGACTATAAAGGATTTAATTGTGCTTGCTACAATTTCATACAACATACAAGCGCCTGAGTGTGTGAATGCACTTGAAACAAGAGAAGCTGTATGACCTCACCTGCAACACAATGCACCATCATCAACATCAACCTACGTGCTTAAATGTAGGGCTACAGTATAATGATGGCAAACTACGACAGTCTAGAAGTGCTTCTTGGTACTCACATCCTTATTCCGAAATGTAATAGAGATATTTAATAACTGCCAAACAGTTTTCCTGATCTCAGTAGATAAATCAGGGATGGACTGGATTCAAAACCAAAATTGCATCTGAACGTAGGCTTCCTATAATGTTAATTTTGATGAAAATGTCTGAGAAACTGAGTCCAGCTGTTTCAGAAGTAGGAGGTAAACCTTTACGTTACAGCGAGTTAGCTTGTCTGTAACCTGATAAGTTTCCTGGTTCTACAAATGTTTACAGGAAGTGCAGTACAAACAGAATAGAATAGAATAGAATAGAATAATCCTTTCATTGTCCCACAAGGGGAAATTTGGGTATAACAGCAGCAAGAAAGACAAATACAAACAAACAGTACACAAGACACAGAACAGAAACGTACACAATTTTTACATATTTACATCAGGGACAATGGTTACCAAAAACAGAGTACTGTACTGTTATTAAATTAAATAAAATTAAATACAAATAAGAGGCAAACCCTGGTTATAGTGTGAATAAGAAGAGAAAGAGTTAAATTTCCAGTAACAACAAACAGAATTTTCTGGTTAACAGTGACTAGCATGTAGCTGCAAAGCATTGAAGATTTTTTTTAGTCTATCCATTTTCATCTCCACTATTTTAGAGTTCAAATAGTTTGACACAAATTTCTTTGTCTCCATGACTCCCGAGTACCATCGGGCTGCTTGACAATAGTGTTCTTATCTGGAGGACGGCACAAAGCAGGCTGCTTGTTAAGTGGTACCTGAGACTTTATCACTCACTAGATTCTGGGCAGAACCTTATGGGAGAGCTCTGTAACAACCAAACATGTACCAAGCACTAAGGTTCACAACAGGCTTTCCATAATAAATTTGACACACTTTACACTACTCGTGAAGCTCACAGCGAATATCCAGAGAAGAAGAGGAACTACCACCACCATCTGTCTGCCTGTTGATAAAGAACCTAGACAGGAAGGGCCAGGGCTAGCTGGTTAGAGGTGGTTGTCCCTTTGGAACAGAAGCAAGGAAACTGCTCAATAGTAAATAAAATGCAGATGGCATTATTATGTTAAACAGATGAAAAAACTACTAATTGTGATATACCTCCATGGCCACCCTAGTAAAGTCTTTACACACCGATATTATCACACTGCCATTTTTGCTGATGCAATAGCTTTCATGCATGACATGTCATAACCTGTCAAAACAAGAACAGTACAGGCTAACAATGCCAGGCCAGTAGCCATAACGCACAAAAACTAGACACTTAAACTGGTACACCTAAATGAAATGCTCTTCTTCCTCCTGCACTCAACAGCCTGCTGAGAAAACTCTACCAGCTCACGTATTACATGTGTAGGCCCAAGTAGCATGGTGCTGATGAGTGAGAGAACCGGAGAAACAAAAAGGGAGGTGAGGAGAGTTTAGAGAAGCGGGAGGATGACTGCAGCTGGAGCTGAATAATGTAAGGTAATGTGATCTCATGTAGCCACTGTAAACAAAGGCTTGGGTTTCCACTGCACCTGGCCTGCTAACCTGGGATATTACTTGGAAAAGAGAGTGGCTATGTTACATGTTCTGTAAACTCTGGAGTCTGGAGAAAGAGCCTGCGCAACATAATTCAAATGTTTATACAGAAAAAGAAAACAAAAAAACAATCCTTGACATTTACTCCAACAAAATTCCTAATTTTGTTTATTAAATGGTCAGAAATAACAGGAATGTTTCCTTATACTTTGCAAATAATTTTTAAACTTCCAGTGACAGAGTGGGGTCGAATCTCATTCATCATTTCATTATATTTTGTAGTAGTCAGACTATCTTGTCATTTTTAAAGTGGTCTTAAAGAATAGTTATTTTCTTTGGACATTGGCTGCATTTTCCCCACTCAGTCCTTATAAAAGACCGAGTAACAGAGCAATGTGTTTATTTTTTATTTTGTTTATCACACCATTGAACACTGACATCCAAATCATTTGATCACAAAAAAAGCACCTAATTCAAGGACTGAATCAGTGATATGTCCACACATAACAGTCAACTAAGCAATGAACTAACTAGTTTCATAGTTTGAAAAATGCGATTAAACAGTTTCACAGATATAAAAAGCATTTTTAAAGCATCAAGGTGATTCCCAAAGAGCTAAAAAGAAGAAGTGTCAGGCGGAAAAAACTGCAGCCATGACAACAGGTCTTGTGGAGTGAAGGATCTAAATGTGAAATTTTTGGAGGACGTCAGGAGAGACGTTAGTGTCTACAGCCATCTGTAAAACAGGAGCTACTACCATGGTTTGTGGTTGCATTTGAGCCGGTGGTGTTGAGGATTTTCTCAAAATGGACGGATTTATGAAAAAGGAAAAGTACTGGCAAAATCTGATGCACCATGCAGCACTACCTGGAAATTACAAAACAGTGGCAGCTGCTTCATTTCTCAGTCTGACAACACACTGCAAATGGAGTAAAAGCAAATAGACAAACACGCAGGGGAACACTACCCGTCATGGATTGGTTCCCCCAGAGCCCAGACCTCAAAATTACTGCAGCAGTGTGGGATCATGTTGACGGACAATGAAGAAAAAGGCAGAAACATCCAAATAATCCTTCAGGAAGCCAGGACGTATTCCCGAAGACTACTTGTATAGTGATCACAAATTTTCCTGCCGTGGGCTCAATAACGTCTTATATTATCTTATCTTTTGACCAATTCAGGCTGTTGAAAAGTGGACTCAAGTTTAAAAGTTCAGAAGTTTGCCGGTCACAACTGCATTGAAAGCCTCTGGTCAGCTGCCAGCTTCCTCCAATAACCCATAATTCACTATATATTCAGTTTATATATGTCTTACAGGCCTCGGTATTTTTAATGGCACAGAGATTTTTGCCTGGCTGCCATTGTTCTCCTTACACTCATATTTCAACAGAAAATAGACCCTTCGTTCCTATTCCACATCACCACTTTGAAACGCTCACAATTCAAGGATGCAAAGGACAAATAATACATTGCTTGCATTTGTTCAAAGAAAGTAATCAATAATCACTAGCTGGGTGTTCTTTCTTTCCCAGCTACATATTCCCACTGGAAAAGCACTTGTTCTACATTGAAACTGGTCTGCATCCTCTGAATGGATCAAAGAGTTTATTCAAGTAGTAGAGTTTAGGAAAGAATGCTCATGAATAGAGTTGATTTAGTTTTGTATTTCTTACTTATTTATGCTTTTTATTGCGTTTTAAGGTGAAGGATGTCAGTGGGGCAGTTTGAGCTCTTGTTGGCAGAGGTGAGAACACATGTGAGTAGGGAGAGAACTCATTTCATAGAGTCGATCGACCCGGAGCAGCATCTAGCTGTGTGTCTGAGGTAAAACAGCATTATTCTACCATTTCCATCTCATTGTATAGTCACTACTGGTGCAGGTTTTGAGCTACAGCGGACTTGTTCCCAAATGCAGTCTGATTGGTCAGATGTGGATTAGAAAAATGTCAAAAAAATGTATTAAGATTTGGGGAGTCTCAAAAATTACTTTTAAAGTGAGAAACTTTTTCACAGATTTTACATGTCCGGTGTGCAAAGGTCTTTAGTTTTAGTTTTTGTTGTGGTGACATGGGTGGTAGTTACCCAACTGTAAGATCTAAGAAGTTGCACACAGTATAATATAGCAATACAAATTAGTTTATGGGTGCAGCCGGCTAACAATATTTGCTTGTGTTAACTTATAACTTGGCACTCCACCCTTTCACCAGACTATATTGCACCCAGACTTAGCTTTGTAGATATGGGTTTACATCCTATTCACTCACAACAGTCACCACTATACTTAACTTTAACTTCAACATTACCAACTTCAATATTAGCAACATCTTTTACTCCCCAAAAGGCATCTAGGAACAGCTTCAGTAACTCTTTACAATTATTTCCATTTTGTTGTGTCACATAAAAAGCTGTTCAGTACTGACTCAGTACGGCCTGTGAAAGGACTCTTAATTAGTTTAAGCCACCTATTTGTAACAGAACTGACACCATCATTGTTTCTGTGGTTTCCTTGGTCCTTCTAAAGAGGAAGTAAAGCACTCTGCATCACAGCTTTACTGATAATGATGCTTTCAGACGCCACTACGGGGAATTCAAAAAGACACAGATGTTTGGTTAAGTATGAAAATGTTGTGTTGAAAATTTGTTTATACGTCTGCTTGACTCCATAAGCAACAAACAGCCTTAAAAGCATGTGCAGCAGTTCTGAGCTAGTGTTTACTGTACATTAACAAAGCGGTGAGATAACAGATGTTATGTGGAGGTGGATTAGCATGATGACGCACGTCTTTGATATAACTGCAAACCACTTTCCAAAGCAATTTTTTTTAATTATGAAGTGCATTTTTCCTCTTAATTCCAAGCAGAAGTCCATTTATTGTCCATTTATTGTCCATTTATTTCAACTGAGGTTTGAAAAAAAAAAAAGGACATGCAGAATGAAATCTATTTTTTGCCACCACTTAAGTAATCATTAGGAGATAATGCAGCTTAAGGCAAGAATTGATTTGAAACCACTGCACAACATTAGAGTACTCAGTAATAAAGTATTACTGGCAGTGAACACTTATTAAAGAAGACTGAAAGAGAATACTAACCCCCTTTAAAGATGAATCTAGTGCTACACTGAAATAAACTAATGCCTGACTGAAAGTACAACACATTTAACATCATTAAATTCACAGAAACATAACATGAGTTCTGTGATTTATTAATAATTTAGAGCTGGATTCCTCAAATCACTGAATATGGCCCATTTCCCTACATCAATAAGGAATTAAATGTTCTATTATGGAAAATACCAGGAAAAGAATAAAGTCATTATATGCTAAATGCCATTTTTCCTTTAAAAAGTCCACTCACAGGCAACGTATCTCTGACCACTCATTTTTTGCACGTTTTAATTGTACTTGTTTAATCCCTCTGAGACTTTACTACTGAACAATGTCCTCGCTCTTACTTTGAAAGGTCAGTCTGCTAAATGGTGAGTTCCAGCCTTTCATGCCCTTCTCATGTTTCCCTCCCAGGTGGTTTGTGCTTCAGTTTGCAATTGAGGTGCAAACTGGCGCACATTTCAGGTGGATCAGGATGTTGTGTCAAACATTCATTATTAGTGCACCTGCACAGAAGTTAATGAGTGAAATTTGAACTTACTATATTAGCACACAGCAGAGGCCCTGACTCAGGGTGAAGAAGACACCAGTGCAGATGCCCAGCACTTAAAGAACTATCAGTGTAATTTATGGAAAAGCTAATAGTTTTATGGCTTCAACTGGACCAGGGATGTCAAAAGTCCACTGCACAATGCTACTGACCTGGTTATGCTAGCCATTGTCACTGTCTCAAAAGGAACACCATCACAACCACAGCACCAATGTAGAGGTTGTTCTGAGTAGTGTGCTCTGGAAAAGTTGCAAGCTCGTGCAGCACACCTCAAGCGCCAAATATAAATGCCCACGGTGTCACTAACCAATGCAGTGACTTAATATGGTGATGAGGAAGCTAAAGAGGCTCTTGTTAAAAAGAAAAAAGAAAAAAAAAAGAATACACACCCATTCTGACAGATACATGGCCTACCAAACGTTCAATCTGAACCAGAGGCAAGCTACATACAAGTGGGGCTTTCTGCAAAACACAAAAACTACAGACCCCATGCTAGGTTCAGGTGCTGTGATATGCTATCAAATGGGTCTACAAGCAAAAGAAGTGTTAACAGATTATACTGAGGGGCTATTTCTCACAGATATGAATCCAGGTGTGTCTTATAACTTTGGCTTCTCTTTGAGGTAGCATTGTGTTGGAAAAGAGCTAATTATATATATTCCTAAGCTAATTGTATATTCCTTAAATTATCACATATACAAATATAGCAGTCTATCACTAATAGTACTTGCATGTATTAGTTATCTTAATTATTTATCTGTGGTACTAAATGCCATCTCAGCCCCTCCCTAATTTTTCCCCATCAGCCCTCCTCACCAGTGTGACAGGCAGCAGGATGGTGAGCAGAGCGATGTGATGCAGGACCAGCAGGAACTCCTTACGGACAAAGGAGTTTATGGTCCTCAGTGAATGCCGCTTGTAGTCCTCATGCCCTTTGATGTGGAAGCGGTAGTAGTGACTGAGGTACATGGCAAAGATGTCGTACGTCATGTAGGGGACACCATACCAGATGACAAAGTAGGTGGCCAGCCAGTGCCTGAGGAAGACAAAATAAAATTGTTATCAGTGTCTACAACTAACAGCAGAATCACCCACAGGAATGCCTCTATCGAAAATGGATGACCATGATGTTCAAATAATTGAATACTCATTATTAAGAAGTTGAGCCTGCTATCACAATGCGGGTTAAAAAAAAAAAAAAAAAAAAAAAAAGACCTTTCATGAGATGCAACTCGTTTTGACCAATTGCCTATTTTACATGGTGATATGATCCCTGAAAGTTTACACAGAGTGAGTTTTTTGACATTTTCTCCAGTGAATGATCTGAAAACACATTAAACATCCAGGGTATCAGTGTCTGTCTCCATTTCTCTACAACATAGACACAAAACTGAGGAAGTTTTGCCACTGAAACTATAATTTTACATGACACAGGCTAGTGAAATAAAAAAAAAGTGCTGAACAAGTACATTAATTTTACTTTTGTTTGTAACGGGTATTAAACTGATATGGCTAGATTTTGAAGTTTAAATCTTAAGTGTGTTTTTCAGACCTGAAAATGTTATATGACTGCACAGTTTGCTTAAGAAGCTATAGAAACTGAGGTATATTAAAAAAGAAAAAGAAAAAGTCAAATACAGACTCGTGCCTTTGCAGTCTGAGAGTCTGTAATGTGGAAAATATTCAGAATATAAAAGTAAAACTTTGCTTGGCTTTATAAAATTC
This sequence comes from Haplochromis burtoni, assembly GCF_018398535.1. Taxonomy (NCBI): domain Eukaryota; kingdom Metazoa; phylum Chordata; class Actinopteri; order Cichliformes; family Cichlidae; genus Haplochromis; species Haplochromis burtoni. The sequence goes on from NW_024582378.1 coordinate 2,710,592, forward strand.
AACAAAAAAAATCTTGCCTGATCCTAAGGGAGTCAGGTGGAAGGCTTTAAATGTTTTTTATGGAATGACCCGTGTATGTTTGATTTATTTAAATAAAAATCATGAAAAAATCTTTACCAGAACTATAAAACCATATTAATCATTTACCAGTCTTACATTCACAGGTCACTTTGTTAGGAGCACCCATTTAGCTGCTCATTTACACAAATATCATGGCTGCAGTTCAGCACATTTATGGCTCTTTTCCACTCACACCAATTCAACTCGACTCTATCCGATATTTAAGTGATGACATATGAACCCTGTTTCTGGGACCAAACTACTGTGTTTATTAAGGCTGTTGTGTTTTTAACATGTTTTAATGCTTTGTATCTTGTCCTATTTAATCTCAACAAGTCCTAAAAAGGGCAGTGATCACTGTCGGCCTCTCTTGGTTTTTATTATCACTGTTCATTTTAAAGCTCAAGTTTTAAAACCTTACAATGTAAGTACAGCCCAGCCCATGCAGCAGTATATTAATGACTAACCTCGTATTATGGATGGATTATCTCAGTTGTTCTCCTGACTGAAGTTTGGTCCGTTTACAGCATCCTGCCATGCGATTGCTTTTGTCCCTAACCTTCGGGAACCCTCGCATTAACTTTTATCAAGTGGAATAAAGTCAGAGTTCATCCTCAAGTGTGTTTATACTGCATTATGCTAACCATAGCTATGTAGCTAGCCACCACGTAGCAACCCTACAAATGTCACTGCTGTTTAGTTTCCTGTCTTCATTTATGTTGGAAGTGATAGCAGAGCTGTATATTTCAATTTTTTCAGAAATCCCCAAGTCAGAACGTAGTATATTATGTTTGGGTGGAAACTAGCAAGCTAACTTCCTGCTAACTTCTAACTCCATTAAATTTCATAAATTCTGTTTTCATGGATGCCTGGATGTTAAATGTAATTACCCAGTTGAGCAGCCACACTGATCATTTTATTAAAGATGAAAGAATTTAGACCGTTTTTAACTTTCAGTGATGTCAGTGTTCGTTTGACTTTGGGACCTGAAGTGGAGTTTGGACCCGGAAACGGCTAATGACGTCAGACTTAAAGACCAGATTTGACTCAGCTCAGTTTCAGTAATTACAATTGAGTGCCACCTCAATGTGGGTGGGGTTGTTATAGAAATGCGGCGTTGACTCAGGGAGCTTGGAATCCCAGTCGAGTAGGTACCAAAAAAAACGTGCCCAGTAACAGATACTACTACCTAAAGGAAAATCCTAGTAAGGCCGAGTAGGTGCCAGTGAAAAAGAGGCATTAGGAATTTGGTTAAGGGGAGCTGCTGAGATCCAAATGGAGTAGGAACGAAAGGTGATTTAACTGACTTTGTGGTGTAGTTGTTGGTGCAATGGTGCGGGGGATATTTACTTGGAAGACTTTGGGCCCCTTAGTACCAATTGTGCACTGTTTTAACACCACAGCCCAGCTGAGTATTGCTGCTGACCATGTCCCATCCATTTACAACCACAACACACTAATTTTCCAGCAAAATCCAGGAAATCCAGCTGCTTCCAGCAAAATCAGATGCTGTGTCACAAAGCTCAAATGATCTCAAACTGGTGTCTTGAACATGCCGTTGAGTTTATTGTAATCAAATGGCCTCCACAGTTTCCAGATCTGAATCCAATAGAGCACTTTTAGGATGTGGTGGAATGGTAGAGTCACATCCTGGAAGTGCATCTGACAAATCTGCAGCAACTGTGTGATGTTATCATTTCATTTTGGACCAACATCTTTGAGGAGCGTTTCTGCTCTATTAGGTACACCTTACTAATGCTGGGTTTTACCTTTACAGTGGGCCGTGAATATAGAACAGAAGGAGGCCTAGGCACTATCACAGCATTTAGTCCTAGAAAAAAACATGTAAAAAAAAAACCAACAAAAAAAAACCCAACAACAAGACATTTACTTTCAGTAGATTTAAATAAAAACCTGCACTTTTTTTAACCACCCTCTGTCCCGTGCAAAGCATCGGAAAGCTTTAAGACAAGCTTGTGTAAGTACAGTAAAATTAACAGCTTGGATAGCTCCAGTAGCCTAATGAGCACTGATTACTGTGATGGTTAATTATGTGGACAGAAAGGAGTGAAGCTGCAGGGTAAAGCTGAGCTACTGACCCCTGACCTCTCACTGGCTTCTCTAGCTTTTAAGGTCAGTGGATGGAGATTAAGAACAGTAAGGCACAACAAACAGCTTAGGGAGGAAGGAAGGCTACATGAGCTGATTCTGTAATGTATGTACTTTCTGTATTAAATAACACAAAAGAAAGCACTAGTCCCCCAGACATACATAAAACAGAACTGCCTGGTCTCTTGCTGTATAGGTTCACATTGGTGTAACTAGCATAATAATAGAAGATAAATAAGAATTTCACCGTCCTCAGGTGCTTATGTTATTTTTGTTCTTATGCTCTGTTTGCCTACCTGTTTATTAGCACTATTATTTAAACAGATATGGACACATACATGTTAAACTTCTACAATGGCTCTGGTTTGACGGAGCTTAGAAATTATTAACTTTGTGAGCTGATCTGAATTCAGGCCTGGATCCAAGAATTCTTGGAAGGAATCTTTACCATTCCAAGATAGGGCATAATTAAACATTTTGTGTCTTTACTCATTTTTAGAGTGGTGGTCATCTCCAGCCTTGGTGGCGGTATGCAGGACTGCTCAGACTGTTTCAGCAATAACAACAAGAAAAGCACTGGCCTTCTCATTTGCACCACTAAATGAAGCTTTGTTTATTATAGATTACAACAAAGAAATGGCTTTCACGGCAGCCTTATAGCTCAGTGCATTCCTAATTTTGTTTGTCTCTCAAATATAAAGTATAGAAAATATTGTTAAATGAGGGAAAAAGCACAAGTAATTAGATACACAGTGTTTGCCAGATCATATTAACCACTTTATTTGGAGCTAATGTTAGAATCTGGCGAATCAGGTGCGTTTGAGCTACTTTAGTGGTTCTACTGCAGTTTATACAGTCAACACCACCATTTCTGCAACTTAACCACTAAAGGCTAAAAGAAGGGACAGGTTGCGATGGAGAATTAGAGTATTTGTGGGTCTAACTCTGGAGTATAAGCCCCCGGGTTGAGCGCACGTCACAGGACAGCAGAACTGAGCAGCGTTGTGGAGGAATTAAGCTCTGTGGGTGATTTGGAGTGGGGGGGCGCAAGAGATTAGCAGTCTGAAACTGGGACTGCCAGGGTCTGGTCGCTGACTCAGTGAAGGATTAATAGGATGGCATTAACCTAGCGTCACACTTTCCTCAGCTGCACAGAGTGGCCAGTGCTAACGCTAACAGTAACTCATTGCCAGCTGGCTGATGTGGAGGCAGCATGAAAGCAGCTGGTTCAATAAGAGAAACGGGCAGACTGCTGCCCAAGGAAAGATACTGACCTATCAATCACAAAGGAAGTTAGTCTGAAAATCTTTAACATTACATGACTGCTTGCATCATATTCAGCAGCAGGGAGAGTGTTTCATGCTATAATCGCAGCGTAGGTACCAGATCTTCTGATTTATAACCAATTCCCAATAAAATAAAACCATTTAAATATGTGCTGATGAGGCTCTGGTGCAACAACCCCTCCGACATCACAGATTAGCGCATTTAGTCTTCAGACGCTTTGCTGAATGAGCAGAGCCGTTAAAGGTAAGAGCTATCACTCAGATGGGATGCAACAAAAAGTCCTCTTAACATTTCTGCTTAACCCTCAGGACAGCAATGCTGCTTCTATTTCCTGGATGACAAGCTTGCAGTTTCCCAGTTACACTAAAACACCCAAATAATGGACTTTATATCTTTGACCTAAAAACAGGAAGAAGAAATCTCAGCAGCTAAGGTTATGTTAATGATAGGATGTTGTATCGCTAACAGTCAAGTGAGCAGGCAGCCACAGATTAACTAAAAACGGCTGCGAAAAAAAAAAACAAAAACTTAAAAGCACCTATAAGTTAAGTGGGCCAAAAGGAAAAATACTACCTAATACAATCTAGAATTGACAGGACAAGGAACAGTAACCGCAGGAGAAGAGGAGACAAACAGGTCTCTGAATAAAGCGAGGAGGAGCGTGTCGATCAATTTATTTTAATAGTGGAGTATGCAAGTTCACACTTTAGACTGTTTGTGTGTGTGAAGAACGTGAAAAATTAACAGCACGAATGTTATGTCAAAGACTTCAGCGAACTGTGTTAGGGCCGAGTGATTATTCGCATTTTCACCTCACAAGCACGCCGAGATTGTGTAGCTTCTAAGACAGATTAAGCAACTTTGTTCACTGTTAGCAGGCTGTGACTAACATTTATGTTTGAGTCAGTGAATCAAAATTGAGGCCCGAGTCTTTGGAATAACAGATCCCACCAAAGGGAGGCCCAGGAAGCATAGCTGCTGCTTTCATGTGTTACCAGTGATAACCAATGTTTCACTAAAGGGGTTATTTACATGAAGTCTCACCTGTCATTAATGACGTTGCCGCAGCACGATGACACGACAACAGCTCCTGCTGTGGTTGCCATGGCAGCATGGATAGAGGACACCAGCCTGCAAAAAGGGAGAACATCGTCACTTATGCACTGGATGGCTGTAACATGTAATAGAAACTTCAGTGAAGCTGATAAAAGTAATATATGTTCAGATATTTATTGTCCCGATTGTGTCTTTAGAAATCTGTCTAATCTCAATATGGCCAGCACCGCAGAAGGAAAACAAAACTTCTTTGAAGTATCTTAATGTTGTTCTGCTGGCCCTGTTAGTCCAAAACTTTAATTCCTTGGTTTATGATCAACATAGCCATCAGTTCAGCTGCACTTAGTTTTTAGCACTAATAGGCAATTGTTAACCTGCCAATATATTAACACACAGCTGAGCCCAGGGGTTTTTGTGAGTCACCAGGGGCCTTTGGGGGTGATGAAGCACAAGTGAGGTCTGCATATAGTTTATGCATGACTACATTACGAGGGTTATGCATTATCCTGTTGGTGCTAGCCAAAATATTTTTATTACATTTTTGGTGAGGTTTCATCCCTTGCCCAGAAGGAGGACCACCAGAACAATTGTGTACACACAGGAAGCTTTCTAGCTGACGGTTAGTTGCTGGCGGACCTTCCAGGCTCCAGTTTCCTGTGTAACCCTGTAACCCCAACTTGCTGTGAACTGCTTACTTAGTGGACCCTCCTTGACCCCAGAAATACACCAGGCCTGCATTAAAGCCAGAGATCATCACATCCACTCAAGCCAATGCTTGCAACTTCACACGGCAGTGTGTTTCAGAAGGGCATTCATGACACTTAAATTGGCGCTGTGTTTGTCTTTAACAAAACCCAAGTCAAGCTGCAGAGCAGGTAAGGAGGTCAGGAAGTCAGACACAGCCATAGTTTTTCAAACAAAACCCTTGTACAGATACAATGCCAAAGATACTGCCTGATATGTCTAATAACAGTTTCATAACAGCAGATATGGTGATAGTTCTGATCTTAAACAGCCAATCAACAGGTGACAGTTTCACATGTGTGGCAGCAGACATATCTATATGTTATCATAGCAAAGACACATGGAAGTATGCTTATGGAATTTCTTCACCAACTATTGGATAAGGTGTATTACTATAGCAACTGTTCAGTCCTGTTGGCTACAGAGCTTGATTGCGTCAGCCGTCTGGATTGAGCCACTAATGAAGCTACAAAGCAGCAGTGTCATTAAGTAAAACCTACATGGATAAAAAGTTTCAAAAACTTATTCTGGGGAAATTTCAGCATACTTGTGAAATGGTTTTGAGATTTAATTGGTCACCACTGAAAATGAAGTTATGTCTCTCCCGGGGCTCAACACTAATTACCTAAAGAACTGCCCAGAGGTGCTGCCAAGATGACTGCCTAGTGCCAAGACTTGTTTCTATACGCACTTTGCTTAGAAGATTACACCAGTGTAATACAAAAGTTAACATTTGTGTTACTACACTCCCTGTTATTATCATCATCTAGTTTTAAAGTTTGATCTTTGCTACAATTATGAATAAACTCAAAATAAAAAGGCAGGCGTTGGCTTAGTTTTTTGTGATGCCATGTGGGAAATTATTGGGTCAAATAAAATTCACTCAGATCTGAGCTGGTAAAACTGAATGCTACAAGAAAATTTAACAAATTACTTCAATCCAAGCCAAGTCAAATTATGCGTGTTTTCAATGTGATTAATAGCTCTAGGACAGGGCAAAGCCCAACAAATACAGGTCAGTTTTACACAAGTGCTGCTTCAGGTGAGCCGCTTAAGATCAGTGTACCGTGATGGGATTAGCAGTACTTGGCTTCAACTTTCCTCATCTATAAACAGACCTGTGACATAGGAGAACTTGGTACATCTTTATTTGAAGTGTCACTTGGAGTGGAGTGGAGAAAGGCATGCACAACATTCACTGGCCTCGCACCTATGAAACAAGTAACTCCTACACTGAGATCTGACTTGTGTTTTATAATTATTTGCTTACGTTTATAGCAACTTCATTACAAAATTATTTTTAATAAATAGTGGCTGTGATGTTGTGACCTTGATGAGTGAACAATCACAGAGAAATTGATTTTTTTTTCTCTTGGTTCAACAGATTTATTTTGTCCAATTTAAACAGAAAGCTGGATTATTTCACCAATTAAATTTTTGTGTGCGGGTTGTTGTTGTTGTTTTTTTTCTCAAACTATGAATGACTTTTGCTCAGAGAAGCTCGTTCCCTGGATGCTCTCCAACTTGGCAGCACTGACACTAAGCTGCTTTGAAATGACAAAACATGTCCTTTATTCCCCAGCAGTCACTGCGGCCATGACAGACAGCCGCCCATCTAACACAGCGTATTGTTGACTGATTTTCCCAATGGGTCTGTTTTACATCTCCACCTACTCATCAGGAGACAAACACATACTACCAGGCCTATGTGTGTTTTGTCTGCCTATGTTTTCCCCCCACCACCCAACAGACGGTATGTACACAGGAAACACATGAACTGTAACTTGTTACAGTTACATAACCCATGTTATGAGTTTTCCAGCTGATCAAATCATGTATTTACAGCAGGTGCAAACAATACGAGATGCAAAAGTCCAAATAAATAAATAATAAAGCAGCTAAATAGGGGAAAAAAGAACTTGAGATGGTGTGCATGTAGGGCTGAGCGATATGGCCTAAAATTCATATCGCGGTATAATTTGAAGCACGTGCGGTAACGATATATATCGCGATATATTGTTTTCTTCTGTATAACATATTTTCCACACTATAAGGCACACTTAAAATCCTTTAATTTTCTCAAAAATCGAGAGTGCGCCTTATGTATGAATTCTGGTTGTGCTTACTGACCTTGAACCGATTTTGGCGTGCAAAAATCTGTTAAAAAATGTTTTGATGGATTGTCAGAGCATTACGGCTGCCATAGTGAGGAGCTTCGCGGAGTAATCTGGGTCCAAAACTCAGTCTGCTTCAGGTCAAAGTCAAATGAACACAAAGAGTTAAAAACGGTCTAAATTCTTTCTTTAATAAAATGATCAGCGTTGCTGCTTTACCAGGTGTAACAATTAAGTTTAACATCCATGCATCCATGAAAACAGAATTTATTAAATTTAACGGAGTTAGAAGTTAACAGGAGGTTAGCTCGCTAGTTTACACCTAAACATGACATACCATGTTCTGACAGAGAGATTTTTGAAACTAAGTAAAACGTACAGCTCTGCTACCACTTGCAACATAAATGAAGACAGGAAACTAAACAGCAGTGGCGTTTGCAGGGTTACTGAAGTTGGACTACCTGGTATGTAATGTTGTGCTACGTGATTGCTAGCGACACAACTATGTTAGCATAACATTAGCACAGTGAAGCTGGAGGATGAATGCCAACTTTTTTTCCACTCGATAAAAGTTAATGTGAGGGATTCTGGTGGTTAGGGACAAATGCAATCGCATAGCAGGATGCTATACACGGGGCAAACTTCAGTCAGGAGAACAACTGAGATTATTCATCCACAATACAAGGTTAGTTATTAATATACTGCAACAATATGGGAATAGAACAGCTGCGAGTAGGGCTGCTCAATTAATCTAATTTTAATCACGATTATGATCTGGGCTTTCAACGATCATCAAAAATGACTGAGCCGATTATTAGCACCTCCCTCGTGCTTTACTCTCGCGCTGCTCCGTGTGGCAAATCGAGCGCACCTCTCTGCATTTCAAACACCCGTCACAACAATTAAGAGGACCCGAGGGAAGCTCGGAAAGCTAAGCAGAAGTTATTTGGAGAGGAGAGTGACTGCTAAAGAGAGGTAAAAAAAACTTCAGTGGTGTGGAAACATTATGGGTTCGCCGGAGTCAGATGTGGATCAAGTAGACATAGTGCGTAAACTTTGCTATGGTGTCGTAGCTGCACCACAGAGCAACACTGCAAAGTTCACTAAACATAGATGTTTACATTTTTCATTTATTTCTTATATCGCAAACATTTGCACTGTTATCAGTATTTGCACACTATTTTATATTATTTTTTAAAGTCATTATTCAATACATTGTTATTGTTAACCTTTTAAAGCCGGACAGAGCAGCACGCTCCGTTTTGCGTAACTATTTTTAAATCCCTGTAGAACCGGAACCGTGTAAGCTAGCGCAATAATTTGTTTTGCATATGAAACCGGAGGAGTTGTACTTACATCTTATGCCATCAGCTTGTCCTAGGTCACGGTTTCCTTCCACATAAAGCTTTGCAAAAATTGCATAAAAGGGCTTTCAGGAACAAAAACATAATATTCCAGAAACACGCTTTGCCGATCTGACCAGCTGTTCATAACACTTCCCACATTGAAAAAAAAACTTCAACACGAACTATCGCATGTCCGCCATTTCCTGCCCGAAACCGGAAGTGACGTCATTTTTGCGGAAAATATAGTTTTACTTGTAGGCCTTAAAAGCCTATACTGGTGTTTTTATAAGTCATGTTTGACTTTTCTGAATAGTTTCTGTGATGCTTAGAACTCGAATTGCACTGCTGGAA
>NW_024582378.1:2720079-2722128 GCF_018398535.1 Haplochromis burtoni
ATTTCAGTGAAAATAATCGTGATTATCATTTTTGCCATAATCAAGCAGCCCTAGCTGCGAGAGAATTCAACATTAATGAATCAACGTTACGGAAGTGGAGGAAGCGCAGTTTTTGGCTTTCCCCATATTTCAAAAGTGCTTCATCTCTTTGCTATGACTGTCGCCCGGCATAATTTGCAGATGATAATGGTTGTAGCCGCTGCGATGCTTTCGACCAAAACAGGCGCAGCTTGATGACATCATCAACATGCGCTATCGCGATAGAGCGGTATAGTCAAAATCTCTATCGTTGGCCAAATTTATATCGTTTCTATCGCCCACCCCTATGTGCATGTGAAATGTACTTAAGGAAAAAGAACATTTTACTATAATTTTATTTTTTTATTTATGGTTTTAATATTATTAAAGTATCCTTCACATCATTGCGAAAATTAATAACACTGAAATACTGTTGAACTGCACTTTTATTTGACACCCAGTTGTTGAAATCGTCTCTAACTGGACCTCCTTAAATTGAATATCTTGTGAAGCTACAAGTGGGATAATTACTTAGCCCTTGTAAATAATAGATGAGAGGCTTGAGCGAACTACCAAGGAAAATGATTACATATTTCTTGAGAACTGGGGTACTTAACACTGCACAAATTCTTGGCTATGGACTTTTCATTTTCAATTTTCCAGCAAAGATTAATCACATGTACATATATTAACAGTAATTATATTGAGGTATGGCAAAGATCTAGTCTTTACTAATGCAGTGTTATAGAGTTTACTAAGATTTATTGACTAATTTAATTATTTATCCGTTAAGATATAAGTCAGCTGACTGTTTAACCAAGCTTATTGGTTTCTCATAAACTCCTTCAGTTTCCAAAGGCAAACAAACACTAAAACCATCAAGCCATGGCTGTTCTCCCAGGTGTTACAATAAAGTTTAACATAAAGGCATGCATGAAAAATGGGATTTACAAAGTCTATCTGATTTAGAAGTTAGTAGTTTAAGGCTAACAAGTTGACATCTTAAGATGATATACTGGTTCTGTCCAAAGTATTTCTGTGAGGGGGAAAAAGCAGTTACTGACAATAATACTCGAATGGTTTAAGGTGGAGTAGTTGACAAAAATATCTTCTGCATTGTGTCCAGCTACAGAATTAAGCTTAGGTTAATACAAACTGTAAGATGAGGGACAAACTGTTGTTACTCTATAAAAGTTCCTGCTAACGCTTTCATAATGGGCCAACAGAAAGTCTGAGATGAGCTCAGTAATAACATAAGGCTAGTTATTAATATGTTGCTGGATGAATCCTGAACCTCACCAGAACTGTCAGATTTATCCAGACAGCTCCCCAGCAACTTCAAACAGAAGAGTTCGCCCTTATATCAGAAATATATCGATTCTCCTTTTCCTCCCAAAAACACTTTGCTATTTCTGGAGAGAAACGCTGAAACCTGCACTTAAACTGTTCCATTAGTTTACTACTAATTTCTAAACCTGATGCTTTGGGTAGATAAGATTTGTTAGTACTGAAATGAACTGGCTGAGTCTTGGTTTATTAATTAGCTCTTTGCCAGTAAGCCATCCACAGAACCTTCTACTCCCATTTGAACATTTGTGCAATAGCAACCTTATGCTAGTCGACTTAGTAATGTATAGGATCAGAAACAGTTCCTCAGAATGAGTCACATCATCAGAAAAGTGTTAACAGAGGTCAAAGTTAAGGGCCTTTTTATCCATAGACTTCTACAGGACTTTTCTGCATCCACAGGTATCATCTCTGGTTGCCTTTAAAAAGAGTACTTTTCAGAAGCTACGTCATTTGTTTTAAGTGGATGAAGTTGAAAAGGGAAGCAAAAAATGCCATTCGTGCATTTTTTGGGGTCATGATTATGATGATAGCACACCTTTTAACGTGAATTGATAGCGAGTTCCCATAGATCCACCAAGGTATTACACATACAGCCACAAACAGTGTTGGGGAGTAAGGGAATACATGTACCGCCGTTACGTATTTAAAATACAAAATATGAGTAACTGTATTCCGTTACAG
>NW_024582378.1:2722826-2850328 GCF_018398535.1 Haplochromis burtoni
TCACAGCAATAGTACATTCATGTTGTTGTAAAAAGCATGATAATATATTAAGTAATCCAAAGTATTCCGAATACATTGAGTAACGTAACGGAATACGTTACAGAATACATTTTGGGGCATGTATTCTGTATTCTGTAATGGAATACATTTTAAAAGTAACCTTCCCAACACTGGCCACAAAGCACCAAACTCTCTTAGTCTGAGTGAGTAAGTGATTACAGTTTGCACTCAGACATACTCAGGCTAGTTTCGAAGGTCAAAAGACTGCTTTCTTTCATTTTTTTTTTTTTTTTTTTTTTAAACAGTGCACTCACAAATGGCAGTGCTGAGAAACAAAGAGTATTTGTGGTTTCCTGCTTGAACCTGTAGTCAGCTCAAACCAAGGTTTACGGCGGGGGACCACAGCAATGATACCGGCATCAGCAAGTGAACAATAGCCATGTGACACGCAAGTACAAAAACCACAGGTCTGAGCTAGGGAAACTTAACAGGCCGCCTTCTCTCTTTCCCCCACAAACTCAATCCCCTCACACCGGCTTTACGGCCTTCTAAGGCTGTATGGTCTCATACTCTGTCACAAGACTCAGTTCATACAGCCAATTCATTGTGTGTCCGCCAATAACCCCCTCTCTCCCCCCTGCAGCTGAAAAGTTGAGTTCGACAGGGTGAGGAGCGTGCAGTGGGGAAAAAGGGGAAGAATTCTTTGTTGCCTTGTTCGGTAATGTTGTCTTTTCTTCCCTACTGTGTCAGGCCAGCGAACAACCTCAGCTTCCCTTTCAGTGTTACCAGGTCTTCGCACTGACTGTTTTGTTACACATGGACTACTTGCTCTTTCGTGTTCCGTCTCGTGCTCTCTCTCTCTCTCTCTCCCCCCCACACACACCACACACACACACACAGTGTCTGACAGCAAGAAGTGGTGTGTTTGTTCCTCTAGTAAATGGGCTACGTAATGTGTAGGTCCATGGGCACTGCAGCAGAGCAAAAGAAAGTGACAGCAGAACCAAAAAAAGCAAACAGGGTAAAGTGCATTTCATGGCAAGAAGGAACTCTCCCACTCTTCCATCAGAACCCCTTGATTGTATAAATGGATGCTGGAATGTCACTGGCAGCGTATATGGGAAATCTTGAGTTTGAGCCAGGAGAGCAGCACATTTCCTGGTGGCTTGACGGTCATTTTGGTCAGCCACTTGATATGCAAACATTTAAGCACTGTGCCAAATCTAGACATTACAGGTATGCACTTGTTCTGATAGCATCTCCCCCTCTCTTTCCAAATAAACTCCTAGTGACAACTATCACACATATTGCAGGGGCAAAATAAGACTTGTTGTTTGGCATTAAATTCCAGTAAACAGCTTGCCACAAGCCTTAGTAACTCAAGTTTGTGTGCTTAATTATATTGTATCCTCCCTTGGAGAAATAAATGGGGGCGCATATGGGTTGTGTTGATTGGCGCAGACTGACTCCAACTGTAATGTGCTGCCTATCTGTCTGAATTCATACATTTGCAAACCTTCACAAATCTATCCAAGAGTGACTCCAGTCTAGACAGGTAAGACCCCAGTTGTGCGGAAACAGGCAACCTGTGTAACCAAAAGTTGCCACCGAGAGGTTGATGGTAGAGCAGGGCGATATGGCCAAAAATATTTATCACGATATATATTTGAAAATTTGCGATAACGATATAACCGACGATATAATTGATGTGAGACAAAATACAACTCCACAACATTACTAGTGCAAAAAGACAACCTTCCATTTATTTTCACGTAAACAAGAAGCTGGTTTTTATGTACATTAAAGCTTTATAAAAATGTAACAGTGCAAATGCAAATTCCTTGCTGAAAGTTTAACCAAAAGGCATTTCCAGTAGAAATGGGCTGACATATCCTGAGCATAACCATGTATAATATCCACTGAGGTTAAAAAGAGGTGCTTTGCAACATTAAACTGCAGTGTGCAGTACGTATTTTTCAGACCATAAGGTGCACGGGATTATAAGGCACATTAAGCAAAACAAAGCAGTCAGATAAATCAAACTTCATTAAACTCATTCTTCTTGCTTCCTCCACTTCTGTACCATTGATTTATTAATGAATGAATTCTGCTCTATTCCCATGTTGTTGCAGTATATTAATGACTAACCTCGTATTGTGGATGGATTATCTCAGTTGTTCTCCTGACTGAATTTTGGTCCATTTACAGCATCCTGCCATGCGATTGCATTTGTCTCTAACCATGAGGAACCTTAACGTTAACTTTTATAAGTGGAAAAGTGTTAGTGTTCGTCCTCCAGCTTCACTGTTTATGTTATGCTAACATAGCTGTGTCGCTAGCGATCAGATAGCACATCATTATATACCAGCTAGCCCAACTTCAGTAACCCTACAAACGCCACTGCTGTTTAGTTTCCTGTCTTCATTTATGTTGGAAGTGATAGCAGAGCTGTACGTTTGAATTTTTCCAGAAATCTCTCAGTCAGAACATGCTATATCATGCTTAGGTAACTAGCGAAACTAGCGAGCTAACTTCCGCTAGCTTCCTGCTAACTTCTAACTCCGTTAAATGTAATAAATTTTGTTTTCATGGATGCCTGGAAGTTAAACTTCATAGTTACACCTGGTAAAGCAGCAATGCTGATCGTTTTATTAAAGATGAAAGAATTGAGACAGTTTTTAACTTTCAGTGATGCTGCAGTGTTCGTTTGACCTGAAGCATACGGAGTTTAGGACCCAGATTACTCCCAGATTTAAGAGCATCTTAGTCCGACAAATACGACAATAACGACGGCCGCTTGCATGTTCTGTAAAACAATGTGCTTTGTCGTGTATCTGACGGACAAACACCAAACCAGTTCCACATCACTGAAGTTGCACCATTTTTACAAACCAATTCTGGTTCATCTGTTTCACTCAACAATCGGCCATGTGCGTATAAAAACAAAGGCACTGCGCATGCGCGTTTTACTCATTCTATCGCGATATTTCATTTTCCTATCGTTGCCTAACATTATACCGGTATTACCGTGAACAGTATAATATGGCCCAGCCCTAGTTGATGGTGCTGCAATCAGTTGCTGAGAGCAAAAATTCAATTCAATAACCAGGCAACCGCTGATTTTTTTCTAGTCTTGAGGTTTCATTATTTGCCATTTTTTCTCTAGTGTGACTGAGACTTAGGTGAGTTAAAATGCTTCAACTAGAGAAAAAAGTTACATCCTACGGGAACATGTCCATGTGTATATACACCCCATGGGCATGTGCCTTGCAGCACACAACAGGAGTTTTACCTGCACCTTTTCGCACAGGACATATGGGAAAAGTGGCATATTAAAGCTCATGTCTGATTGTAGGTCATAGTCAGCAAATGTTTGATCCATCTCTTTGTCCAGTAATGTCACGAAAAGTTCAGCCCCGCATGTGTTAAATCAGCTAACAGAGATGAGAGGGAAAGCGAGAAGCTGGAGGTAAACAACAGAAGGAACTGGAGTCCCCGCTGAGCTCTAAAATCACCCCGATGCCGAGATGATCATATCTTCCACACTTATTCCATTAACTTGTATTTACAGTTAAAATAAAGCTAACTGTTTTGTGTTAACACACACAAATCCTTCAGGTGTCCAATTTATGCTACTTGGAAGCCTGTGATACAAAGCATGGTACAGGCAGAAGATGTAGACATTAAAGGCCAGTTTAGTGGTTGAGGGCGAGCAGTCTGACAGCCTGCAGGCACTGTGGCTTGTAAGAACGATGTTTTCCGATAGCTGAGCATTTGTAAATTAGCAGAAGCGTTATTCGGCAGTAGGCTTCGGTGTATTTCAGTGCATAGCTAACTCAGCAGTCGGCCCTGACCAGAGCTCAGAAGAGGATTAGCTAGAGTGACAGCTTACAAATGAGCGCTGAACTGAACTGTGCAAATGTGAGCAAGTCACACTGATGCCCCCCCCAAAACACATTTATAATTAATACTAATGAGATCCAAAGTTAAAAACGTTTCTAATGTAATGATTTTATCGTTCATTCACGTGGCTTGTTCAACTCTAATAAAAAATGTAACTTCCTGGGATTTCTCTGTGACTACTTATTGGAGTGAAAGTACTAGAACTGAACTGACGCTGCATAGTTGTGGTTGGCTGATATCAGTAGATAAGCATTATTCTAAGGTGTAATGAATGGGAAACTGATGTAATTAAGGATTGTTTTCTACTCCCCCCAATTTTTTATTTTTTAATTTGAAAACTGCGCTATTGTTTTTAAGAAACTAGATGCCATTTAAAAGCTAGACTGTATATGAAAGATGGATGTGGCAACTGAAATGTTTTTGAAGACTCAAGCTAAGCATTTTAAACTAGAGTTATTATAAAAACTAAACCAAAAAGAAGTGAAAAAGCATTTTAATTAAATTAAATAGAGGTAAAAACTAAAGTCACTTTTTAGACCCAGAAGCTAAATCTAGTATTTATAAACAGTCTATGAATACTGTCTAACACAGTGGTCCTCAACCTTTTTTGCACCACGGACCGGTCTTTAAGGTGTCACAGATAAATACAACAAAATAAAATGATACGACCAAGACAAAAACTGTTGTATTTTGTAAATATAATAATAAATGCAAATTCACTGTGTAACTTTTTTAGTGGCGTCCTCCTGAAATGCACCAACAAAATTGAGAGTAACATTCTCCGCTCTGCCACTTAATGTTCTCTGGTCGCTATGGTAACAGTCCGTGGCCTGGGGGTTTGGGACCACTGGTCTAACCTATTCTGTTGCATATGCTGCATAAAATAGCACTATCCGGTCTTAAAGTCTGATGTTATTAGTCATGTTTGGACCCAAACTCTGCTGCAGGTCCCAAAGTCAAACGAACAATGCGGCATCACTGAGAGTTGAAAAACTGTCTAAATTCTTCAATCTGTAATAATATGAAGGCTGCTTTACCAGGTGTAAAAATTAAGTTACCAGGCATCCATGAAAACAGAATTTATTAAATTTAACAGAGTTAGAAGTTAGCAGGGAGTTAGCTCGCTAGTTTCCATCTCAATATAATATACCATGACAGAGATTCCTGAAAAAAATTAAGACGTACAGCCCTGCTAACACTTCCGATATAAATGAAGTCAGGGAAGAAAACAGCAGTGACGTTTGTAGGGTTACTGAAGTTGGGCTAGCTGGTATATAATGATGTGGTACATGATCGCTAGCGACACAGCAATGTTAGCATAACATAAACACAGTGAAGCTAGAGGATGAACACTAACGTTTTTCCACTCAAAAGTTAAGTTGAGGGTTCCAGATGGTTAGGGACAAAAGAAATCGCATGGCAGGATGTTATAAACAGACCAAAATTCAGTCAGGAGAACAACTGAGATAATCGATCCACAATACGAGGTTAGTCATTAATTTACTGCTGCATGAGCTGGGCTGTAGTTACTACGTATGGTTTTAAAAACAGAGCTTTAAAACGAATAGCGGTAATAAAAACAAAGAGAGGAAGACAGTGATCACTGACTGTTTTTAGGACTTGTTGAGATTATTTGGACAAGATACAATCATTTTGACATCTATGATTATTATTCCTTACATTGAGGTAAAAATAATTATTCTTTCACTGATAAATTAGCAAACTGCAGCAAAAAAAGTAGACAAATGCTTAGGAGGACTTGACAGCGCTAGTTGTGGGCTGCCAAGCTACATGTAGTTACATCTCCAGCGAAGTGCATAGTGTAGGTTATGTCGTAGGGTTTCCATGGGTTTGCGTATCTACACCAGTGACTTGAGACAGAAGCATAAATCCTTGTAAGGCAAAAGTAATGTAACAAATAGTATAACAAATTATTTTCTTCAGAGAGATGTATTATGTATGGAGAAACCTTTTTTCTAATTGCTGCATAGTGGACAGCTTTCTGTATTGAGCAAAAAGAAACTCATCTCATCGATCAGCGGATATTACAGTCACACTGTAGTTAGGACCATTTTATATATGCTCTGGTCAAAAGCTAACATGCAATCATTATGGGGATGAAATTCATGATAAATTTGAGCTTTTAATGATTTCCTTGAACGCTACTTTTTCCAGGGTGCAATGACTGCACAGCATACATCTTTAAGGACTTTAGAAAACAAAAGCTGGGTGAACAAGTCTGAATTAATTTTGGATTTTCTCTAATCCACACAGGGTCAAAAGTATACATACATCCCCACATGGTTAAATGTCACCTTAGGAAGGTGCACATCAACCAGATGTTTTTGGTAGGCATCAACAAGATTCTGGTATAATTCTGGCTAAATATTTGATCTCTCTTTTTGGAAGAATTGGGAGTTGATTTAAATTGATTGGTTTCCTGGCACTGACCCGGCTTTTAGGCATAGTCCACAGATTTTCATTAGGGCTGAGGTTTATCTTTGGGAAGGCTATTCTAGCAGCTTCATGTTCACCTGCTTTATCTATCCCAAACCATTTTTGATCCGTGTTTGGGATCATTGTCCTATTAGAAAACCCAACTGTGTCCAAGTTTCAACTGTCTAGCAGTTGGTTTGAGGTGACATTGAAGAATTTGTAGATAAACCTCCGTCATTATTATTACATTATTACCAGTACCACTGGCAGCAAAACAGCCCCAAAGCATGATGCTACCACCGCTACCGTGATTGACAGATGTTAGTGTTCCTAGGCTGGAATGCGTCACCTTTAAGGCCCCAGTACAGGGCTTTGGAGCGTGATGTCACGGGGGTGGGCGTGGACAGGATTTTGGCCTGATGCGCCATTTTCTGGGTCCAAACAAAGCGCAAGCGAAAAAGGACCGAAGGCACACACAACAGCCAGGGTTCGTACTTGCTGTGTGGTTGGCTACAATGTTCGATCGCTGGAATAAGCTTAAAAAGGGTTTTCATATAGGTCCACATTTGCGGTGCACTCTATTTTTTTCAAGTACCGCTGCTTCACCTCTGGACACAACCGGTCTCTATACCGTCTGTTTTCTTTTGAGCTGCTTTTAAGCATGTTTCTTGTCGTCGTCGTTCCAACACAGTGTGTTTGTTTTGATTTGTGGACCCGGAAAATGGCGCCGCGCTCCCACAATACATTGCGGCGTGACGTCAACTCCAAAGCCCTATACTTGCCACCACAACATTGTCACACACTCACTTGTTTTTATACGCGCTGATGCAGTATTCTCCTGAACACTAGGTGTCGCCACTCAGCGCATCACATGAGAACTGATATAGGAGAAGAAGTACATTGAGTGTTTTTTCCACAAACTCTCAAGTGTTGACTCTCAAACTGTTCCACCATCTCCCTCTGTATATCTATACGCCTCTGAGCTTCTGTACTGGAATATTAATATGGCAGTAAAAACCAGCACGACTGCAGACTCTTGTCTTTAACCCAGTTGTGGCACCCACAGCACAACGCACCATGTTAAAAAAAATTGAGATGTGCATGACCAGCCATAGCGCCACAGGATGTGATGTCAAATCTGGTGAGTGACACACAGGACAGAGCAAGCATAATGGCGCATTACTCCTCTAAACATACTTGCTGTCATTGTAGCTAAATCTTTATTTCATTTGATCATAAAGTTTTTCTCCAGAAGCCATTTCACTTGCCCGTGACCCCAATACGAATATGCCAAAGAGACTGGATGGATGACATTTGGCTTGTCCATGTGAGTAGCTGCAAACTTTAGTCAAGGTTGAAGGCGTCGATTTTGCGGCAGGGGCTTCATTTTTGCTCAGTACCCTGTCACTTAACAGCGATGTAAAACTCATTTCAGTATAGGACACTGCTGTTCCAGAAGTTTCCAGTTCACGGCAGCCTTGAGCCCTGGTGGTTCCTGGGCTGTCCCTGAACATCCTAGCCAATTTCCTATCAGCTGAGGGTGATAGTTTGGCCTTTCTCACTATTCTGAGTATTGGTCAGTCCAATAAGTACTGTCAAACAAATCTTTTTGTTCCTTTGCAAAGGGAAACTGCTAGCTGTAGTGAATAGTGATCATTAACAAGTTAACAGACCATGATCTTGTCAATTTAACACTGTAAACCTTCACTTATTAAAAGGTGTAAGTAAATGTATGTATATAATATTTAAACCTGTATGGATACTTTTGTGTGTGTGTGTGTGTGTGTGTGTGTGTGTGTGTGTGTGGGGATTGGAGAAAATCCAAAATAGATTCAAAGTTGTGCAACCAATTCTTGTTTTTTAAAGTCCTTAAAGATGTATGCTGTAAAACCATTCCACGTTGGAAAAAGAACTATTCAAAAAACTCGTTAAAAGCCCCATGACAATCATGCCATGATAAGTACATGTAAACTTCGGACCACAATTGAATGCATGTTAGTGCACCTTTTTAAGCACATATCATCGATTTCGCAATCATGCAAACAAATAACAAAGCACTTGGCGCATCATGCTTACAAAGACTCTTTTTAAAGCCTGCTGTGGTATTTTCCTACAGGGGACCCATAGTTTGGATTTGCTGTATCTGCAAATCACCGTTACAAATACTCTTCGTGATTATTGAGCCCAATTTGCAGAAAAAGGAGCACAACAAAAATGTAGAAATAAATAGAAAAATATATTTCGCTTAAAATGACCACACTGGTTACTCAACATAAATAAGTTTCCGTCATGTATGGAAAAAAATACAGCACACCAAGGAGCTAACGGGATGAGGGAAAATGTCCGTAGCTACAGAGCGGGGAGTAAGCTAGCACCGGGCGCTAGTTAGTGAGTTTGTGTTGTATAAAGTGGTGAGTTTAAGCTGGGTTACCTCTCGCTGACCAGTACCACGTCGGCATCGCTCCAGTGTTTGAACACACACGGTAAGATCTTCCTGAAGGCGAAGAAGAGACCGGGGAAAACTACGGCGCCACACGCTAAAACTTGCAACATCCTGCTCATATTTTCCTCTCTAGCCGCCGGGACACCTGACTCTCTCTCTCCCCTCCGCGAGCTTCGACCGTTTACACGCGGCTGTGAGGCATTTTTCACGCGGCCGGGTTCGGCGTCTTTCACCGGGAACAGTCCACCATCAGCACACACTCGCACATACTCACACACTCACACATACTCCGCCAAGGCTCAGCAGCAGCAGCAGCACCAGTGTTCAGCTAACGGCAAACAGACGTCAACTACCCGTGGAGACTTTCAAAATAAAAGGCGTGACCTGCGTGTTTCCCCTAGCGGAAGCGGTAATATCGCAACACAAACCCCACTAGGCTTTTATTTTGAAGGTCATTCTTTTCGCAGCATTCACGGTAAATTTAACAACTTGGAATTTAACAGTGTTTTATTAAAATTGCGGCTTGTGTTTTCAGCTTAACTTAAATATAGATATTAATGCCTTTGCAGCTGTTGTGTATGTGTTATAGCACATAGACGAACTACCTCCTTTAGCGAAAGTAGTCATACAACAAAATCAGTAGTTGCGTAAGCAGGCATTCAATTTTTTGTTTCTCCACTTGGGGGCAGTGCAAGTGTTATATCATCACCAAGTTTGTGTGACGGATGTGTTATGGAGCACTTGTCAGCAGATAGAGCTAAATTATCAGATAAGTAAGAGACGGGTGTAGTATTCGCCCTCGGCTGAGCGACTGAGTAAAGCCATGTGTGGCATTTAAATTGTCCTCTGTGCTCAGCAGCTCGTCAGTAATTTGTTGCTGCTGAAAGCAGCCTTCTGCCATTGGAAATAAGGGGTTATGTAAATGATGAAAATCCTTCAACAGCAAATTAAAAGAGGTTAAAGAGCCATGGGGCTTAGAAAGAGAGATAGAGAGAAAACCTTCCGCCAATGAATTAACACCGGTGACTCTGTCTCTGTATCGGTCCACCTCTCATCTGAGGTCATCAGTCTCAGATACTGCTATCAGCTGTCAAGTAAACACTCTCTTTAAAGTCAGTTAACCTGACTTCGCTGAGATCTGTCAGGTAGTGTCTGATAGCTGCTTGTAGAGTGTCTGGCATTGAGATTTTATCTAATCCTTTATTTCTGTGTGTTTAACTAGTGCAAACAGTGGTGGCGCTTTTTCTTTTTAAATTTGTTATTCAGTCCTGTGAAAAAGCGATTTAAAGATGTGCTTTTCTGTGTTACTGAGCACAGAACAGTAAGCTTTTCCTGTAGCCTATGTGTTTTTTTTCTATATATATTTTTGCTTTTATTTTGACAATGAGCTCGTCTGTATATGAATAAGGGGATATAATTGGTGTTTTCTTCTAACTCTGGTATTTTTATTTAATCGATTTTGAGCAAAAACCCATTAATGTACTCTCTAATACATATCTTTTTAATATAATATCCTCTATTAAAGTGCCTTTTTCTTTGTTAAAACCTATTTAGTTGAGCAGGTTTTATCATTATTTCCTAATAGTGGGTCCTAATGTTGGCTTCAGGTCAACATGGTAAAGAAATGTGTAATAAATAGAGAAACAGAGCATTGTTTATTGCATATTTGAATACTAGCATGGAGCGTCCAGGAATGAGGGCAGCTTAGGATATCTCAAAAGGAAAAAAAGGAATTCAGTTTGAGCACAAGGTAAAGGGTCATTATCTGAATGCAAATATCAGATGGTAGCTGCTTTCCTTATCACTGTCATAGACACATAATATAACCCCCCCCCCCATAAAATACTAATTTCCATATTTGCCACACCTAAATTCACCGTCCTTGGACATTCCACAAAGTGGATGGAACTGTTAAAAATGTAACCATTTTATTTGCAAGAAAAACAAAGTGCAGGTGTGATGGCATGCCACACATGGTAAGCTCCACACCTCACCACCCGTTGATTCACTTTAGTTTAATTTACAGTCACTACTTTAAAATATTCTATTTATTGTTCAATATCGTTTCTTTATTAAATGTATTCATTTTTCCATCACACCTTCCAATGTTTATATGGCGTGCACACATATTAACCTTGCAAGGTCAAAGTTCTGTTTTATGTTATATTAATACATCTTTCTTTGTTTGAGTTACCTGGGGGTTGGTGTCTCCTGTCTGGCAAAAGGTGTGGCAAAGGGCTGGGAGACCTGAAGTACTACTGACAGCCTAATTGGATTGCACCACATGCTTCATTGCCTGGGGGGTGTTTCATGTTTGTTTAAATGTTTTGTATTAGTTGGTTATATGGCAGCCATCTTGTTTTCCCCCGTGTGTGTCATTTGGGTTAGCTAAACCAGTATTTAAGTCCCCTGTGTGTCATTTCAGCAGGTCAGTTTACCATATGTTTGTTTGAGGTTTTGTTAATTATTATCTTGAGTTTAGTCTATTGAGTTGACCTCTTTTATTGGTCTGCCTGTTTAAGTTTTGGCTTTGTTAAATATATTTTCATATTTTTGGGTCAATAAAACCCGTTTTTTGAATTAAAACCACCTGTGTCCTTTATGCTTTACTGCTTGGTCCCTGACAGCGGGCCATGATTCAATACCCTGCAGAACATGGTAACTGAGGCCACTAGGGTCTGAGGTGTAGCTCTTTGGTTTTTAGCAGTTTCTTAGAGAATT
The DNA here is from genome assembly GCF_018398535.1 of Haplochromis burtoni. Lineage (NCBI taxonomy): Eukaryota > Metazoa > Chordata > Actinopteri > Cichliformes > Cichlidae > Haplochromis > Haplochromis burtoni. Next base: position 2,734,330 of record NW_024582378.1, read on the forward strand.
ACACGGTCTGACTTTAGGATAAATTTGCTGGGACATCCACTCCTGGGAGGATTGTGACCGTCAAACTGCCCAAACCTTTTATGTGGGTAGTCTCATTAGCTAACGATCATTAAATCATGTGCATGTGTTTAGCAGCACCTTGATCTCTTAACTCCATTTGGAACAGTAAGACCATGCTTTTACAATTCTGCACAGGTACCTGTGAAATTCTTTTCAGAAATCAGAAAGGGTTTATTGCCAGATGTTGAGCAGGTTTACAACATTAGGAAATTGCTGCGGTGCTTCAGTGCAACATACTGTCATAAAAATATAAGAATAAGAATAAGAATTAAAGTGCTAAGTGGATAGATATATACATGATACATATTTTCACATGATTAACTATATTTTCCACATGATCCACACACCAGCTAGTATTGATCAGGCTATAATAGGTGCATTCATTGGCATGAATGTCAATAGAATAGAATTCAGATTAATCTAATTAAACCCTAAAATTAAAACGTGATGGCGTTAGGAGGGACAGAGGAACTCAAACAAGATGCCAAAGCAACAGTGCTTGAGATGATAGATTAATAATAAAAAATAATCACTATCTGACAGTTATATACAAGTAAGTTATAAGTTATATACAAGTAATCAGTAAAATAGCAGACTTGCTATGAAGTATCAGATAAACAGAAAAATGTCAGAGTTTCTAAAACCCACAAGTTGCATCTTTAAAAAGCTCCACCATGACAACACGCCCGTGATTCCTTATTGTAAATGTGACCATTTTGAGATGTGTTTCATTTCCTCTGAAAATGTGTAACGATGAATAAAAAGTGAAGAAATCTAAAGTGTAAAGTCTAAAGTGTGCGTGTGGCTGTGTGTGTAAACCACATCTGTCCTGAAAGGAGCCATAAATGCTATCGGAATTCCACGAAGGGGTAATAGTACAATATATTATTGATCATTTTGAGAATACAGTTGAAATTTCGAGATACAATTAGAAATATTAGTTTAAGAAAAAAAAGTCTTGGCAATATTTGTAGATGACTTAGTTAAATCGTACTTCAGTATCAGCTTAGGTAACAGGGAATGGATTTCTCTTGGCCTGGCTTGTGCAAAATAAAGTGGCTGGCGATTGGTTACACCCTCGTGCAGCAATGAGGATGTACGCCGTATCACAATGCACGATAAGACGGCGGATCAACTCATTTCACTAACTCATCTACACGAGGCTATTTTGTAGCAGGTGTAGGAGCTGCGGCAGTTGTTCGACTTGACATGACAAGTCGTCATGTCATGGCAATACTATTACAGTACTGTAATAGTATTTTGAGTATAATCTTGAAATTTCAACTTTAATCTCAAAATGAATGTAGCCCTAAGACTCCATTGTAGCCTTTTCTCTAGAAAACAAGAGAAGAGAAAATCTGGGAGGCAAAGAAAATCTAAAAACTGTTGAAACTTTACCGTGCTGTGTCCTATTTGCTGTCCCGTAAGCGGATAGTAAATAGTTTTATAGGGGTAGCGGTAAATGTGTCTTGATCTTATTTCTTAGACCACCGTTATCGCTGAGTGACATCAAAATACTCAGAATTCACTCACAGAATCGGTGGAGTGTACCAGTGCCACATCAGGACAGATGCTGATGTCATTTGAGAGGGGATGGGTGAAACAGTGTAGATTTATTTGGAGATTTGGGTGGATTCTGTACAAAATAAATTCCACTCAACAAAGATAAAATCTAATGTCTCCAAAAGTTGATTCTGTTCATCTGGACGTAGCGTTTTGTGGGAGAAAAGTTTCGTCGCTCATCCAGTTGACTTCTTTAGTCTCAGCTGACTGCAGGTTTCCCCAATCTTATAAACAGTACATTTGCATAATGACTGAAACCAGCCCACTGAAGGAACAATGGGCTGGGAGGTCAGTTCCTTAATCTTAATTATGCAAATTCTCATGACCATTGATCAACAACCACTGACCAAAACCCACTGATCAAAGACCACTGATCAAAGACCACTGATCAATGGCCATGAGTACCATTCACAGAGAGTTGGGGAATGGCTGCAATCACAGCGTTGTAAGATGTCGAAAGATGTACAAGTCTAAGACCAGGCAACAAAGGAAGTTTGACTTGCTTGTTGTACTTCGGAAACCACCGCAAAATACGGAGCGTGTCCTCAGTGACCAGAAGAGACAAGGATGCGATACAGAGGATGTGGACAAGTGGGTGAAGAATTTGTCTGAAAAAAATGATACGACCAAGACAAAAACTGTGGTATTTTGTAAATAAAATAATAAACGTGAATTCACTGTGTAACTGTGTAACTTTTTTAGCAGCGTCCTCCTGAAATGCACTAACAACATTGAGAGTAAATCCTCCTCTATGCCCCTTAATGCTCTCTGGTCGCTATGGTAACATGTAAATATTTCTTTCAAAATGAGACACACAACTACAAAACAGGAAAAGACCCAGGGAAACAGAGTTAATGATAAAAATCCTGAAAACCATAAATTTCACACCCGAGCCTCAACTCTTGCAGGGTTGGGGGCAGCTTACTTAGATAACTTAAAAATGTTATTGTCTGGCTTTTTTCAGTGTTTTATTAGTTCCTGAGTAAATCGGTTTGGCTGAGATTAAAGTTATAGTTTTCACACAGCTGAATAAACATCAAACAGAAAACTGATTAAACAGAAATGTGAGCTATTGTCCTGTTATATTTGAGGGAGCAAAGAGCAGACTGTTGAGTTGGTCTCCACCGAGACAATCTGCAAATTTCATTAAAAGTGTGATAAACTATCATAATGTCTTTATTTTTAGTTAGCACATACCTTAACACTTCAAGCTGTAAGGTAATGATAGTTATATAAGAGCAGATGCATGCTGGTGCAATAAGCTGTACGTTTTACGTCCACTGGATGCATGAGCTTAGTCGACTAATCGCAAAAATAATTGGTGACTAGTCGACTATCAAAAAAAATTTGTGGCAGCCCTACTGTTGAGATGCCATTCTTAAGGAAGTTAAACAGGGAAATGCTGATGTATGCCAAATTACACAAGCTGGACTGAAAACCAGTGATAACATAAGTGATTTCCTCCTTACAACAGTGAGTGTCTACAGTCATCTGTAAAACACAGTGGAGGCTCTGTCACGGTTTGGGGCTGCGTTTCAGTCACTGGTGTTGGAGATCTTGTAAAAATTGATGGAATTATGAACACAGAAAAGTACCATCAGATTTTGATTCCCCATGCTGTAGTATCTGGAAAAATTCTTATTGGTAACTGCTTCATTTATCAACCTGAAAATGACTCTAAACACACTGCCAATGCAGTGAAAGCATACACAGAGAGAAAAACACATAATGAAAGGCTGTCAGTGATTGGTTGGCCTGAAGAAATCCAAAGTGTAAAGTCTAAAGTGTGCGTTGGCTTTGAATGTCCTTGAAGAAACCTAATCTGATCACTGAGCTCATTTTATATGACTCCAACCTGTTAGCCTTTAACATAATACGTGTGATAAAAATAACTTTCATTTTATCTTTTGCCCCATAAAAATATACCCTTTTCCACCTTTGTAATTACTACAGATATTACTGTAGAGGGTTTCGCCTCTCTGACATAATTGTGATGTGATGATCTCAAGAGTTATAGGAATTTACTTGGTAGCTATACAAAAAAATGTAGTTAAAACTACAATATGTCTCTATGAAAAGTAGAGAGCAACTTTCTCTTCACCTAACAGTACAAAGTCCTGCACAGCCATCCTTCATCCTTCGCTGATGTATAACTTGGATGTGGTCCAAGAACAAATTATCTTCTGTATGTTTGCATTGTTCCCTGGAATAATCCAGGCTGGAATTGCATTTCCTGAAAAACGTAACTAAGAACGCAAATTGCATAATAATGAAACTGACTAGAAGATGGGGTTAATATTCACACATCCCACATCATAGTTTTCATGTTTAATGAAAACTAATTTTCGCTCAGGGGTTCCACAAGGATCCTTTCTCAGACATTTGCTTTTTTAAATAATTGCTTTTGCTTGGCGAGTTTATAGACAGTACAATTTAACACCTTTATTCTAGTGACTTATTTCATCATGTCGCATTATTTTTCAACTACAAAGTTATATTTTTATTACACATTATCCTCAGGTCAGAGGCCATCGAGTTTGAACTGAAGTGGCACTTTTGTTTAGACAGCTTTTATGTTATTCGATCTTTTCGAGCAGCTGCTGTCATCAGCGTACAGACTCGGAAGTCCCGATAGTTTTAAATCATTATATAGATACCTTTACCTCACTGGGGGTGGCTGTGCATCAAGAGGCAGAGCAGGTAGTCTTCTAATTGGAAGGTTGGTGGTTTGATCCCTGGTTGCTTCAGTCTGCATGCCAAATATCCTTGGGCAAGATACTAACTGCAGGAATGTTAGAAAGCACTTGAGCATAGAAAAAAGTGTTCAGGTAAATGAGGCGTTTAGGTTGAGTAAAAAACTGCTATATAAGAACTGATTCTCAAAATGCTTTAAAGCGTCAAATATTAGATTTGAAGTGAGGCAGCCAAAGTTGCTACAGCCTCCATTTGAATCCTCAATATGCATATTATCTTGCTAAACATTCCCAATCACTTCGATGCCAATTAGTTTCATCCTGTTTTTGTTTAACAAAATAATTCTTAGTTGGTGGCTTCTTTCAAATACAGGTCAGTTTAACCTCTCTGCACTTTTTTCTTCTTTCATTTGCTAAACAAGCCCATTTGTTACATTTGTTTGTGAAGTTCTGCACTGATATTTGGATGAATCGTGTTTACACTCAAACAAAAAATGTAAGAAATTACTTTTCTGGTCATTTCATTTATTTGTTTGTTTAGTTTCTTGGCTCTTGGGTGATATGGATCACAGAGCCTGTTAGAGTTTCTTGTCCACCTACTTGTTCACCCCTTTGGGCTTTTGAGCGTCCAAACTTTCAGTCAACAATGAGCTGAAATGAATATCCACTGCTCACTTTAAAGACTTGAAAATACAAAGAAGCCTCATGTATGAATATCATTCTGGAAACACACACCAATTTCTTTTTCTTTTTTCTTTTCTCTCTTTTTCCTCGACTGTTTTGTTAAAGAACAAAAACAAGAGGCCTCGGCAAAAGTCAAACCCAGGTTATCCCTCCAGCAAATCACTTCTGTGGCTCACAGTGAGATGCAGAAACCATTTATAAATTCTACTTGCGGTGCATTAAAGCACTTAATGGTTTGTCTTGCTAGCACGCTTGCGCTGCTTAAACCCAATCCAATAATAGCAGATGACATACAACTGAGAAGAGAGCACAGATCTGCTGAGGAAGCTCTTGGCTCATGTAGCCGAGTAGCATTTAAAACTAGATTTCCTTTTTTCCTCTTTCCTTTTCCCCCATTTAAAAAACATATATCTTGCTCTGACACACTGGGCCCAGGTGTTGCCAGTATCATCGGTACCTGCAGATGAGAAGGAAAGCAGGGCATAGTGGGCCATCACATCTCCCCATCTGCATTGTGGCTTCAGAGATGCCTCTGCATACAACACCAACAAGAAGAACTGACTCTCACTGCATATTTCCTCCTTTTTAGACCGTTTACTACAAAGCCTAAAGTTTTCACTAGCCATGCTACATTGAAAGTCACTTAAATTGCATTTCTAGCTCATTCTGATCCCCGATTTGCTTGCATAACTTTTCAAAACTTTCCAAGAAAACTGGAAATTCAAGAATATCAAAAATTTCAAGAGTACACTTGACATATTGCTCTCTAGAATGTAGTAAACTTTTAAAGTTCACACATGATCATCAACAGTGGGCCTTTTTCACCGGCTCAGAAAAAGTGAAACTCTCCCATCGCTGCATTTGTTGTACAGTTGCTAGTCACTGTGGGGGGAAAAAACACTGGCAGCTTTGACTCTTTCACGCCAAATTGTGTTAAGGACATGCTGCTGTGCTATAGTGACGGTGTGTTTTCAAAAACAGTCGGCTGGACAGCTCGCCAAGCTGAGCAAACAGGAGGCAGTGACCACGATTTACCCAGCTCTGTAGCCTCTGTATTTAGTCTTTCCAGCCACCACTGCTAGCAAGTGCCTCAAAGATAAGGTGAAGAAGCAAGTAAAAACAACGCAAAGACCTCGTATGTGACGTGCTGAACATTTTCGGGTAAGTGTAACTCTGTAGAAACAGTTGCTATGGCTCCCTCTTTTTTTTGCAAGTTTTCCTCAAAAATACATAGTAAAGTAGATACAACACGAGGCGAAATCAAGGGAAAAGTTAATGATTATCGAGTACTAATAGGAAAATTGTATGGAAAATATCAATACCAGATTAATTTGTAACATGATTATGTAATTCCGTTCTTGCCTGTGAGAGAAAAAAAGGAATTCGGCCACAACAGGTGCCTTGCAGATGACCTTCCCTTCTCTTAAAGATAGCCTGTTTTTGATGTTACCACTTGCTTTATTACATTATAGATTATCTGACATCTTCACAACTACTTTCTTCTATAAAGGGCTTGGCTGCAGTCATATCACATATTATTCACTTTTCTGACGGTTTAAGACACTCAGGTGAAGTTAAAAACACAGACAGGACTAAAACGTCATAAGCTGGCCTATACTGCTTTGCCTGCCCACACTCCTAGCACCTTAGCTTTACTATCACACAGGAAGAAGTACTTCCTTATGCATGTCCATGCACTAAGCGCACACCAATTACATCTCCTTGGAAAGTATTGATAATCCTGTACATGTTGCAACACTATCCTCCAGATTGACCTCTGGTAACATGCTATTATATGTGGGAGGGCTGGAAATGACTGGGTGGGTGATAACAGGGTCATAAAAGTAGCTGTCTGAATATATCCGATGAGAGGCAGAAGGGAAGCAAGGCATCAGTGACACCCTCTCAGGTGAGTAAGTCAGTTTTTCTCTTGAGGTTTTCTTAAATCTTTTGGATTCATTCATAGACTGCTGTGGCATCGGGGTAAATACTCTTATTACCTTTGATGTGACCACAAATACTCGCTTGAGAGTTTTTGTGTTTTTTATAACTGTATTTACAAATTAGTGATTTCTTGGTGATATCGAGCCATGACATGGAAATTCATTTAGGCTCAATTGGCATTTATTTAAAAATATATTTTTTATTATTTTTGCCTTGTATAATACATTATACCCACATATTATTGATGACTGAGTTTGATTGAAGTTACTCTTATCTGTCTCACATGATAAATTCATGATTTTCTGTCTGCAAGTGAGAGATTTTAGAGAAATTAACTCACCGTCATGTTTGTGCTTTTATGTTTTTCATGCAGCTTTTGACCTGAGGAGTCTCTTTGACTACGTCAATTTATTTCAAAGCACAATGAAGCTGAGTCTTGTTCTACCGGCTTTTTGCCTTCTTACCACAGGTAAAAAAATTACAATACATAAACCTTTAAAAATGATCCTTTTAGAAAAGGGAAGACAAAACCTTTTTTTAAAGAGAGTGTGAAGAGAATAACTAAAGATTATTAATTAACTGTTATTCACACACAAAGCATCACAACAAGATTATCTTAAAAACATCTCTGGCCACTTTGCCCTCAAATGGAAGCTGACTGAAATATTCAGCATATATACATCAAATAACTTTGTTTATTTCATAGTTTATGATTTTTTTTTAAAGTTGAAAAAGTTTTTATGGTTAATTTCGGCCACATCTATATCTAGACTGACCTTTCATTTTTTGTGTGAAGGATGATCTGTTTCATGGTGTTAGCATAGAATCTAATCATAGTCGTAGCGTACCATCGTAGCGAATTTTAATGGTGGTGGACCAAAGTTAAAGCATTTCCCGGGAATCAAAGGGAAGCTTGATGGGAGGCCATTTAGACAGAGTAGGAAATGTTGAAATGCTTGAAAGGGATAGGCCTTCGGGGGGGGGGGGGGGGGGGGGGGGTTCAATAGTGTCATTAGAGCAAAGGTTGAGTTTATTATCTATGACATTCTCCCATTAAGAATGCAACACTGAACTCCATTATCTTGATATTGGACAATAAATGTCAACGGCTGAAAACTGATATCTTTAATCTGGAAGCATTTTTAATAAATTTTAGAAAATGTTTTGTTTAAAAAAACATGTTTTAAGGCAGAAGTTGTGACTAGTTTCTGTGAGCATCACAGGAACAGAGGTTTGTTAACCTTTTGGGAAACCTTTGCATGATCTTGCCTTTTAACCCTTTTTGATCGTCCTGTCAGTATTTCTGTGTGGAGGAGAGAACATTACATCAACTAGCATCGCACCAGAAACCACTGCCTCAACTAACGTATCCAGCACGACCACAGACGGGGCATCCAACACGACCACAGACGGCGCATCCAACACCACCACCATTATCCCCACCATTATAACTAATTCTACTGAATCAGTTCCTACGACTGAGATTGTTAAGGAATCCAATTCAGGGCTTTCACCGGGCGCTATAGCGGGCATCACCATTGGCTCCATTGCCGGTGTGGGAGCAGTCGGTCAGTACTACACACGAGCATGAATTTACCATCATTTCTGCTTCCTCTATCAATATTTAATGTTATTCATTAACCAGGATGGCATTGGGGATGAGCCATAGCAACCGAGAATATTATTTACAGATACAGGAGCCTATTGGCACGAAAATATGCAAATATAGAAGGAAATAAGTTGTAAAAATTATGAAAATGTATTAGTGATAGTTGTAAAGGATTACAATATTCTTAGGAAAGAAATTGGTTCTCTAAGATAAATGACATGATAGAAAATAATAATTGAGACTTTTGTTACAGTGTTTCACAATTTTGAGTATTTAATCAGTAATTTCTCGACTAGTCTTGGACTCATATTTGTTTTTGCGAGACATTAATAAATGAATAATAGTTAATCCATTTTTATTGCAGGTGGTGGTATCTTTGGTATATTGAAGTACACAGGGAAGATCTAAGACCAGCTGTTGCACAATAAGGATCGAAGTGGATGTAGAGCGTCAGATGAAACATGTCCTATCCTGAGATCAGACTTAATCCTGACCATGCTGAGTGGATAGAGTAAGGCCTAAATGTCTGAATGGCTCAAGAAGGAATAAACTGATATATGTATAGTATATGTATATTCAAGATTATGATCTCATGGGCCAAGAGGAAGACATAATAATGTCTGTTTCACCACTTTGCTATTTTGATTGCTTGACTGATGGCCAGAAAATAATCCTTAGCTGATCAAAACATTTACATAATAGTATGAAATGTATTTATATTTTATCTGATATGTGTATCTTATTGACAGATACTACTCATCTAGTGGGTTAAATGTATTTAATTTTATGAGTTAATCTTCCTAATGTCCTTCACATTTGATGTTTTGTTTCAGTATAAAGGGTAGACTGTTTAACTATAAAAAAGTTTTTTTGTATAGAAACAAGAATACATAAGCTTTTGTGTTCATTTATAAAGGTAAAAAATCTTTGTAAGTAAATACCGATATTTCCTTTAAGCTAAATAATTAAATTTTATTGATAACATTTTCTTAAGATTAATTTGGCATTTTGCTCAAATACTGTAATTTCCTAGTGAAAAGCTTTGCAATCACTATGTTGTAAATAAATAAATAAATATAAAAATATAATCTGCTTTCTATAGCTGTCAAATAAAAGTGTTGCTTGAGCCATCTAGGCTATTGATTTATACACATACTTCCTTTAGTAGCTGAGTTATTTGCTTAATTTATGAGTTTATGACTTTTCCACCCATAGGCTTGGTGCTTCAGTTTATGGTACAATGATGGTTAGGATTGAGAACAACAGTCTATCAGTGAAAACAGATTGAGAAAATAATGTTTTGTTTGGGACTAGCTAAGTTTTTTGCAAGCTTTCAAACACCTAGCGTTTCCTCAATAATCTGGGTCTTGCATTGTTTGGTTTTATGCAGTTTTGTCTCTGAGACACTTGCCCAGCTCATGCTAGCTTGATGAAAAAGAATTTAATCTTTTACATATAACAAATACAGTCAAACACAAAAAACAATGAAACTGACATGAAATATATAACGTTCTAGTGTTAGCTAACACTATAGTGTTAGCTAGCGACCAGCAAATGTAGAACTTTTTTGTGAAAATCTACAAGAAGAAAAGAAAACTAAAAGTAATCAAACTGTACTTGAAGTAAATCCAAAATGCCAACTATGACAATTATGTGCCCAAAACTTTGGTGTGAAACGGTTGATGCCATACTCATGGTTATGGTAGGGTGACCAACTGTCCTCTTTTCCCTGGACATGTCCACTTTTCACGTTCTGTCCGGGCCGTCTGGGAGGAGTTTTGAGATCAATGAAAATGTCCGGGTTTTTCTATAGGCCTACCCATATGTGTGACGTCATCCTGAGCTGCTGCTTCGTGAGTGGTTGTTCTGTGCTCACAGACGGGACAGACAGCGCGCTGCTGTGCGCCTGATGATGTTTAAAAGATGCCAAAGCGCAAGTGAAGCATTTCAGATCAACTGCAAAAGAAATTTCCTCGTAAAGTCCCAGTACTGGTAAAAAAAAAAAAATTATACAGATGAGGCCTTATTTCTGTACCATTATTTAATTTGAGGGGTTTTTAAGTTAATTTTTAGCACTTGTTTACTTGAAAAAGCCCATATGACATTTTTTATTTCAACATTCATTAACCGCACAGAGAAGGCATCGTTTAAATATGTTAACATTTTCTTTAAGCAAACAGTATCATTAAAGTTCTTCATGACTGGGCCAAGTGTCCTCTTTTTGGAAATCAAAATATGGTCACCCTAGGAAGATAGTCAGTGGGTACTGTTAATACCACTACTTTCTCAGATAAACATTAGCAAAAAGGCTGGAAATGGGTGAAATACAGCCTAGAAAATTATGCAATTAAATTGGTGCTGTCAGCGTTAATCTCGTTAAAAAGAAGTTAACGGCATAACCACATTAACGCGGCAAATCTCAGTTAGCGAGTTAATGCGGATCGCCCCGTGCGTGGGGCTGCACGGCGTTAGCGCGGTTAGCTTGTTAGCGCGTTAGTGCGTTAGTGCCGTGCAGTCCCACGTTAACTGTTAACGTCATTTTTAAAAAAATTAACGCTGACAGCACTAAATTAAGTAAAAAATTCTGTTTATTTAATCTACACAAACACTAATTTTAAAAAAGACTTTTTGAATAAAACAGGTTTTTAACATGTTTGAATATTTTGCTAGTTCCCTACAGTCAACTGAGGACATAAAAACTAACTCAGCAGATTTTATTTTATTTACTTAACATTTATTTAACCAGGATACTGTCCTGGATAAGATAGATAGCAGTACAAACTATGATGGTCGCACACACTAGGAATACAAACGCACGCACATATAGACACACCAATCCTCATGTGAAATAGTCCAGTAAAATACAGGAACGACATCACTGTCTGTCTGAGGCTAACAAACAGGGAAGGCAAAAGTTACGTTACTACCACCAGGTCATTTAAAATCACCTTAAATTAATTTGGTTTAATTTAGTGGTGTACAAGACATAAATAAGTTGGTAAGTTATGTCAGGCTTAAAGTCACCATGATAACTTCTGCTGAAAGCAAAACTGGAGCAGGTTATGTTCAGAGCTTTAGTTTAAAATCATCTGGAGGAGCCACTTTTCACCAGTTCATCATTTTACAGCAGGTTTTAAGTGTGACCCACATCCTCTGCAGGGTGACTCATGTGTGCAAGTTATTAACCCTACCTTACTAACTTCACAAATGATGCCAAGCTGTAAAGTTACAACAGCACAAACTGGAGGTGGATGTGGCCAAAGGTGCGGTCATTATAACATCAAATTAAAGCTGAATAGGCTGCTGGACTGTAACTTGTAATGTTTCAGTGTATCCACTGTAAAGTTTTAGAGCTCTAATGTGAACCGTACATCACTTCAAAAATAAGCAGCAGCAGCACTGAGTGCTCATTCGGCAATAAAGGTAATTTCAATTAGAATGTTTATTTTACTGCTCTATGTGCCAGGTTAACGATTTTGTGGAGCATTACCCCTGCAGTTTTTGTGTGTTCTAGTTTACAATCATATTTTTATATTCCTTATAGATATTTTATCACTACCATTATCGGATAATCTCTCTGAATTGGACTGGGTGTCACTCATAGGGATCATTTTGCGAGGAAGAAGAGTCACATAAAAAACCACACGAGTGTGTACACTGCCTGAAACAGATTAAAAGAGAACGTTAATAATGACTACCATCGCTATGCCCATTATCTCAAGCTGGGGTTTTTAGGCCAGCTAACAAAAGAAAGCCAAGCAATATTTAACTGTTTCTAGTATTCCTCTCGGCTCCCTAAGATTTAAGCAAATCTGCTTTTTCCAAATTCAGCACGAACTTTCAGGACAGTGAGGTACTATTCAAGCAAGAATAGTTGCCTTTAGCTAGTCTCAAAAGAGAGAGGACGAGAGTACAAAGTAAAAACACAGTTATTTTATTCACCAACTGCTAAATGTTTAATGCAACAAAGGGAGAGTCATCATTTACAGCTGCTCAGTATTTTTATTGAGATCTTGACTCAGCCTCAGAGTCATGGACTGTAGTGATACAGTTTCAGCTTTAAAAAGTCAACATGATAATCCTCTCTGCTAGATTTACTCATTTTACCTCTGCGCACCAAGTGCAGATCGTCCATATCACAGCTTATAATCAGCTACGGATATGTTCTGGTAAAACCAAACTGGAGATCGTTCCACGTTTCAACATAAAGTTAGTAGAACTTTAACTAGCACTGGGGTCAGATAGTGCTCCCACTACCACTTTGAACTCTTAATGTGAAGTTAATATTCAACATTCAAAGGGTTATTTATTGTTAAAGAATTACTTACAATAAGGTCATTATAAACATTACATATAAGCTGACCCCAAAGTAGACACTGATGAAAGCTGCTTAATCTAAAGCAATAGTCTTGATATAAGTTGAGGTGACCGGTGGGCCAAACTCCCACAGTGTGAGGTCTGCATTGTAAAGTGGACTTTAGCCCAGGTGACAGCTTCATCATTTTATGGTATGGTCATTTGCTATGGAAGTGTCAACACTGGGAGTGCTTGGTAACAACATCTAAAACAACATTTCTCCCCATGCAGGCAAATAGCTGTTAATACCCTGAGCTGTGTGATCAGCCCATATGGTGAGCATGGGCGCCAAAGGAACTGCGTGTGCATGGGGGAGGGGAGTGTCCTGCCTGTGTGTGTATGAAAGTGGAAAGGACATTTTTTACTGACTATGGGCTTATGTAATGTTGTGTTATATTATGGGCTCGTTTTTCTGACAAGCAGCCTCTCAAATTTTATAAATAACCAAACAACCAAAGAAAATCATCATTCCCACAGATGTCACTGGCATATCATCAAGTAGATCTGTAAGGGTTGATTTATAATTATTTATTTTTCTCGATTTGATCCTCCATCTAAACCAGGGTTGCAAACATATGGACAGGGGCAGCCAAAACTGGCCTGTGAAAGGGTCCAGTTTGGTCCACTGGTTGGCTTTGGAAAATGTGAAAACTGCAAATGAGGAGGGAATAAATTATGGACTTTAAACAGTGTTTTCTGCAGTTCTACAAAGACATGATCCATAGTAGTAATAGATACACAGTAAATGACAGAAACATAGATGTTTTTCTTGTTATTATTCCATTAAAATAGTAACAGAAAAGATCCTGTTTTTTCAACTTGCTAATATCAGGCTAGCAGTACTCTACAGTACCAGCAGAGGGAGATCTTTTATTTCAAGCTGACATTAAAATGATAAAAGGATCAAAGGACAGCCTTTAAAGAGACATTAATAACACATTTACATGTAAATACATATTAGCCAACTAACTTAACTGTTTCTGGCATCAAAGGACCCTGGAATGTACTTCATATCCTTGGTCACTGTTGACTTCTTGGCTTTAAATACTGTATATTATCTCCCCCTACTGATACTACAGCATCTGCATGTGTGTCCATTTCACACTTTGGAGAGATCAGTGTGTCTATTTGACATTGTGCCGTGATATCGATATCAATAACTGGGGAGATTGTACCAGATACAGTAGAAATAAACAAGCGACCTGCAAACAACACACCAAATCCTAATCGCTGTTCCTTTCATTCATATCCCAGATGAGCCCCCACATTTGTTACCGGTCCCGAAACTCACACCTCTAGACCTCTTCGTGGGGATGTGACAGAATGTCCAACTGACAATGACCCCCGACATTTTTCTTAATTTCTATTGTCTAATTTTGGTGAACTTGTGTGAATTGTATACTCAGATTCCTTGTGGCGCCTGGTGTGGTCTTCTGCTGCTTCTTCTCTGGTAATAACAAGACATTTAAGAGAACAGAGAACTGCTGCTGATTTTGTATATATTTTTTCAAAAATCATCTTTCTTCACCATTGCTCAATTTGAACTCCGGGCCATCGTGACCATGTCTTTATTCCTAAATGCATGGCTTGCACAGCTGATTAGATATTTGCGATAATGAGCAACTAAACAGTTTTACATGGTCATGAGTGTACTTCTGTGTTGTTTTCACAGTGGGTTAAAAATAGAACATTTTCTGACAATTAACAAACATTTTTGTTTTTAATTATTTGATAAAATCACAGTAAAGAGATGCCGGTACTTTTTTCATGAGTAATTTTACACTTTAAGGAGCCGTTCTGACAATTTTCTTTGATTTACTGCAGAAACTTTTCATTATAATGTAGAAAAACTGAGGGGTCTTCTTGAAAATTCATAAGAAATATCAGGGATCCGATGTCCATTTGAGGTTTTTAATTGGGCAGTAGTTGCATATGGGTCTGCCATGCTTAAGCTCAAAGGGGACTGAATATTGCCCACAATGTAAGAAGAGTTTGGCGCGCCTTATCTAAAGCCTCAACATGCATTTTAGATACAACCCAAACTAGTCTCCTCATAGATTCTTCATCATTAATTAGCATTTACACATCAGATAAATCTATTTTTATTAACAGGTTATGTATCACCGTTCTTCAATATTGTTAGTTTAGACTTTACCCAGATGTTTTAGACCCATATCAAACACCTCTTTTATTTTTAAAGTCTTTAAAAAGGCTTCAGTTTAATCACATAGACAGGAATCATCATCAAGGGTTTGATCAAAAACAATCAGCATGAAACATTTACTCTCATTTCACCATGAAGCTCATTTTTTCTCATGCACTAAATCAGGAGTATCCCTGTCCTTAACAGTGAAGCACTTTCACCCTTTCATAAAAGCCCAAACTAGCTCAAAGCACTACCTGAAACAATCAGCAGGACAAAGTTGAAAAGGCTTAATGATCATAATGATCAGTGAATGAATAAATCTGCATCGCATCTATTTTCATTAAATGGACCACATCCAATTTATAACAAGCTGATAAATACCAGTCCCCATGTACCCACAGCTCTTGTCTTCAAGGCTAACGACGAGACACTGATCCCTCTGACCATGTGTGCTAAAACTCAGTTTGTGTTGCAGTGGTGATAACACTTAGGCCTGCTCTGATAACTTTATCTTTGCTCCTCACAAACTGGCCCAGTCACAAACAGATCATCTGTCCCAGCCCCTGAAACCTAATCACACACGCACACACGCACACACACACACACACACGCACACACACACACACAGCTTTTCCTTCAGGCGTTAACCTGCTCAGTGGCTCAAGGATAAGAGTTTAAGTCAAAGTGGGGGAGAAAAGAAGAGAGGATGGTGGAGGTGAATACAACAAAGGTTCCCATCCCGGTTAGACTGATGTGTTAGTTTGATTATATATTAAAAATAACAATTAAATATTCAATAATATTAATATTAATAATATTAAATATTTTCCTTTTTTCATGAAAAGTATTGTTCCCATTAAACAGAATAGATTAATTGCTTCACAGCAGAGACAGTATCCGCTGAAGGTTTGAGAGTTGCTTCAGAGGTTCCTGGATAAACTTCTTTCTAGTCATCAATGAATGTTGCACGACTGCGCAGAGCTCCCTCTAGTGGGGGAAGACCTACATGATGAATGTGGCTTTAATGTGGGTGAAAATGGTCATTCTCCCTGCAGTTTTAAGCCTCTAATTGATATTTAGCACAGAGGAATTTTTTTGGGTAAATTGCTAATATTAATTAATATCTTATAAAGTTGGTGGTAAATAGAAGGATGTTGTGTTTTTACACTACCAGCACACTCAGAAAAGTAGGTCATCTTGCTTTATGAAGCTGCAATTCCTTACATAATCTAATCTAATCTAATCTGGGATTCTCCGACATTTGACCTTAGAACTGAAGAAGCTTCTCGGATTAGAGGTGAAATGTCTTCAAACAACTTAAAGAAGTCCAGACGCTTTTCTTTCCAAGCTCCTTAGACTACGATGACCTGGATGACTGAGAACCTTCACAGACAAACTAATCTGTCCTACAAGCAATACAATTTAGAGCATCATTTATATATCTAAAAAATGAAATGAGCCAGAATGGTAGGAAACTGTGTAACGATTAACTCTGAAAAACATCAATATCTCCAGTCTTCGTCAGTTTCAGGGTTTTTTTGAGGTGTGCCACAGTAGTACGAGAAAGGCTAAACATGAAGAAAACTTAAGGCAAATGAATATGATTCTTTACTGTTTTAGGGAAATTAAAGAAACAATACTTTGCAGATTCTGTTTTATTGTGTTTGTTTAAATGAAATGCAGTTTGATTCTTTTTTTATTGTTTAACAAAATGCATTGAAGTAATTTTTCTGCCATGTTTGGCATCTGAAGCGGGCAAAAAAGGGGACATTAAAGGGAAAATCTTACTTATTTTCCTCTGGCCTGTCCTCTGTTTGATTGTTTTAGTAAGATTTACCTGAGTTTTGGAACTCAGCTGCAGAAATAAACCCCTTCTTTTGATTACAGTGGAAGTAAATGCCTCTTACCTTGTGGTGCTCAAAGGTAATAACATTTATTTCCAGAAATCATGACCCAGCTGCTGAAAGAGAAAATTCAAAGGTTCTCCACTCTTACATCAAAACACTTTCATCAAGGTTTGAGGATCTCTTTAAGTGACTGGGTCATGATTTGATAAAATGTATGTTTTGGCGAGCTTTGAGCATCACAGTGTAAGTGCCATCTGTCATTATAATCAGGGGAATGCAGCATTTCTACAGCTGTTATCTATAAAAATAGGCACAGTTTAGATCAGCCCAATGGATGGCTTTGCAATATATTAGTAAGATCTCGTGCCTTCCAGGTCATTTAAAATATATTTTTATTCAGCACTGCTGCCTCTCGGGGACATGATGACATCATCAGGACACACTTTAACTTTAACATTCAACATGAGCAGTGCACAGCTACCACGCACCTGGTTACCAGGAAAACTGGCAAAACCTCTGCTTTTATAGAAGTGCTCACCTGCTGATCAGTTAATAAAGAGCATTTGATCATCAGCACCTGAGTGCTACTGTCAGCTGATCTTTTGTCAACTGACCAGGCAGCCCTGCATGTTTTGTTTTGGCAGATTTTTAAGCCAGATGCCCTTCCTGATGTAACCCTGAGAGAATTTAGGTCTCTGGCTGGACGCGAACCAGCAGCTTTTTGCTTGCCGAGCAAATATGTAAACCTCTTTGGAAGGAATGAAGGTGTAGTTGATGATTAGTGGATCACAAGTGACTGGTGAGACCAAAATGATACTCTGGAAGGGAAAGTGTTGATTAACAGGAGTTGGGACACCCCCTGCCTGGATGGATGGATTTATTGCATTAATTTGACTTCAGGGTCGCTGTAAGGCCTAAAGAGCCACTTGTCTCGTACGATGTACACAAAGGCACTGCCTACGGTGGCCCCGAGAGGCCAAACGGACTGCAACTTAAGAAACTTAAGACAACACCAGCACCACCAGAAAAACGCTGCAAAAGCACACAAAACACAATCAAAATAGAAAAACGACAACGACAAAAAGAAAAGAGAAATAGGAAAAAAGATTTCCAAAAGCACAAGGGAAGTGTTTCTGGGGAGACAATAACCCGACGGACCAGTTGCAGGAACCCAAAACATGCTAGGTGTGTTTTATCATGATTCATATAATACTGATGACGGACTTTTAGCCTAATAGTTAGGCTAACACACTTACCTTTCATCTTTTCTTTCCTCACAAAACCGATAGATCCTCCACTTCTTTGAAGTGTCTCCCAGCGCAATTCTTAGCATATTTTGGTTTCTGCAACTGGTCCGTCGGGTTATTGTCTCCCCAGAAACACTTCCCTTGTGCTTGTGGGAAAACAGTTTTTTTCCCATTTCCGTTGTGTTTTGCGTGCTTTTGCAGTGTTTTTCTTATTGCTGGTGTTTTCTTATGTTGCAGTCCGCTTGGCCTCTCAGGGCCATTGTACACGGTTCTGCAGAAAGTCTTAATCAGCACACACTGCTGGTGACTATCTATGGGCTCTTCTGTGTATTCAGCTCATTCTAATTTATTCAACTGGATCAGCAAGTGTCTGCTGCACGTGACACAGGATTTCTGCTGTGAAGTGTGAAAATAAAGGGTTAATTAATATAAAAAAAATAAATAAAAAAAAATCACACATGCAGGGCAAGTTAGTGATGGATTTTAATAATTTACAGGCGCTGGACTGTCTTAGGCTTTAAGTCAGTCACATTTCCTGGAAGAAGCTGCTTTGGTATGTGCTTGGTGTGACTTTTCCACAGTACAGTTACATTCGCTGCGCTGTTGATAAATACTGTACAAAAATATAATAGGACGTTCCCTCTGCACTGGCAGAGAGGGAAACCATAAAGCTTTGTTAAATTATATATACACATAATGCACGCTCAAGCTCTGACATCATATTAAATAGAATAAATTATATCTTGCATTTGGTGTGTGAGGCGTGCTTCTCAAGTCTCTGTAATAACAATAAATGCTTAACACTAATAATCTATATTCAAAAGAGAAAAAAAATGCACTCAAGTGACAAAAGAGAAGCTTCAAAATGTCCTTTTTGAGTGAAATAAGGGAAGAAAAAAAAGAAAGAAAACATGCTTGCATATTGCAAGCAGTGTATTGCAAGTTTCACACTTTTTACATTTCCTCCCACTGTTGTTTCACTTCAACCCAGCCAGTGAGCGAAGCTTTCAATCCTTCAGTGTAAATATGCCTTCACATCCACCATTTGGCGTCTCGGCGCTCCTTTTTCACAGCTTGCATTGGTCGGACTCTCTCCACTAGGTGGAGCCATCTCCCAGCAGGCAGCATCTAACTCCTTTGTTTTTCCTTCCCTGTTATCAGTCCGAGTTTAGCACGGCTTATCGCTCCTCGATGGCACCTAAAGCCGACACGTCTGATATTTGCTGTGTGAAGGGGTGGCCAGCTCGTAGAAGAGGACGTAGGCATTGCTGCTGCGAACCTGGCTGGAGGACATCGGGCTCACCCTGCACAGAGAGAGCACACGGGAAACACTGAAGCGAGGGCAGCTTAGCACAAAGTTAAATATTTGCACATTATGAACCAGGCTGCAAACATGCACACTTTGCTGTAAAGCTGTAATGAGGTCAGCTTGATGCAATTAAGATTAGGTCACTTTCATCTGACAGCAGGTATATACAGCTTAATTAGACTTTAACCCTTTCTGCCAGTCTGATAAGATGATACGCTAAGTAACACGATGATGCGAGAGCTGATACCTGGAGTCATTGTAGCTGTACCACTCTCCCAGAGCTGGGTTTTTGCAGTAGGCTGTGTAGTGGCCTCCCAAAGCATTTCCACTGTGGTTGGACACTGCATAGAGGTTATACACAGGGCGCTCTGCAGAGAAGAGACAACACAGCTGTCAGTCAACACAGCGGCAAAGCTAAAATAGATTGATTGTCCTTCTCTCCTCTGGAAAATACATACCGCTGGATTCTGAGGCAAACTCCCGCAGGTCCAGATCTTTAAGAGGGAAGTTGACGTAAGTGGAGAGCTTGCTGGCTCGGACGTTGGAGTCTGAGAATCGTTTAAGGTCTGAGGGAACACTGGGTCAAGGATCAAAACTGGTTCAAAGATAGCTTGCATCGATCATGCGAGCTACAACCGACTGGCAACAGGCAGCAACTTCCAGGGAACACCTGCCCAATGGTCAGGGAATGGACATTTATTCCTAGTGACTGGAGATTACCAGGGTGTGAGCAGCCAGTCTCCATGCTCAATATATTTATCGCACATGGCATCATTGAAATCTCTCTGTTTTCTGGAAATATTAAAATGCAAAGATGTGAGGAAAGGATACGAAGTACGAGGACCTGAGGGAACTTCTGGATGCTGAACCTCTTGGTGCATTTTCTTCTGGCTTTGCATTTGGTGCACGTCTAAGAAAGAGATGAACACGGTGTAGGCAGTGTAATCAATACATTGCATCATCTTTATAGAGGAAAGTGAGACTTGGGTTATTTATGCATTGCCTCTTACCGGTCTCTCCTCTCCATCCAACACATCTTCCTTTGTAAAGAGTCTCAAGCAGTCTTTGAGAGTCACTTCGCCTGAACTCTTCTGTGGAGGCAGACAAGTGTTAGAAATCAAGCACTGCGTGAAGACTTGCCTAACGCTTATGATTAAGATCGTTAACCTCTACAAAAATTACATTTACAACGTGGATATAATTTTTAAATCCGTGGCTTATGCAATGCAATAATCCAAGACCACAGCAGGCATTTTACCTGTGCAATAGGTATCGAGAGGTCCCAAAATGGATCAAACACAGTGGAGCGGAAACCACAAGCTGTGCAAGTCAGAGAGCTTTTCAGCTGCCCCACAAACAGATCTATGAGCAGGATGGAGGGCCACGTTAAACATTTATATTCCTTTAAGGCTTATTTAAGATTATTATGCAGCTATGGGTTAAAAAATAAAGAAATCACTCACCCACTACTTTGCTGTCCTCTCTCGCCAAGTACATGTTCCACATCCTTCTGCCTTTTTCGTCATCCCTGTAAAACAAAAAAAACAAAACAAAACAGCAAAGTCAAACCGATGTTATGTTCACCTGCAAACCAGTGATAAAAACTTCAATTAAAGCCTCTTTAAGATCCTTTGCAACTCAGATATTGATAAGTAAACTCATTGTTAATATTAATTCACCAATTTTGGGGTTTGTTTCTCCTCCAATGGCCACAAAATGTCAATTACACGATAATTATAGATGAAAGCTCGCTATGTTGACCACTGCAGCCCAATCAGGGATACAGCAGTCACCCAGACAGGCTGAGTGTGAGGCCACACTTACGCGAGGTGGTCAAAGTCCAGGACGGACACTTTAGGGCAGACCGTCACCCGGTTGACTTCATTATGGAGACCGTCCAACAAGAAGCGGAGAAATTCCTGAGCATCCTGTTGGCTGTAGAGGGAGACGTTTTTACTTGATTTTACTGATGTGCACGGCTTCAGGTTGACTTTAAAAGAAGGTGGAAAACTCACTTGCAGCCAACGAATTTTGGAGCACACCTCTGGACCTGGTTCCTGAATTCAGAGGGACTGATGGGCTCATTGTTTGCAGAGGTCCACAGGCTCTGAGTCAGCTTTGCAAACTCTGAGGTAGACAAATTGCAGAAATCAGACCACCATCTCAACTTGGTAGGGAAATAACTCGACTTAAGATCTGCAAAAATAACTCATCGTACCTTCGATGAGAGCAGTGTTTGACCTGCAGTTGTTGTTGAGGTCTGTGATGTGGCCGTTTCTCAGACAGTAATCTCTCAGCTCTAAAGTGTTACTCAGACACTGGAGGATGGAGTTCATGAAGCACTGCAAATCACATCAAACAGAGAGGCCCGGTAATTATTAAAGTGAAGACTAAACAGAGTTATTTGCACTTAAAGGACAAAACGTGACACTTACAGTGTTACCCAGGTTCTTCAAACCCACCAGGCCCTGAAGACTCTTGTTCTGCTCACAGAAAAAAAGAAAAGAGAGATGTCAACATTAAAGATTTACATGACAGGAAATGTGTTTTTCAAATGACAGAGCAACTGATCGGAGGCACTGCTACATTTATTCACAAGCACTTGGTAGTGAGAAGGACAGTAAACCAGTGAAAGTCTGACCATGCACAACAAAAATGGAATCGAATGGAATATTCAAAATTATAGTGTTTTTTCCAACATGTGTAACAACAGGTCAAAATTCTATAAATTGCATCTATAACGTGTTAAACAGCAACTGTTCTTTCAAGGCACTGGCGACAGTAGAAAGGAAAATCTCCCTTTTAACAGGAAGAACCAGGATTAGGGAGAGTCAGCTTGACTTTGAGTTTGAATCCTAAACATATTGTATTGTTTTTTAATATTTTATTTATCCTCATAAAAAGGCTAATCGGTTAAGTTTTGAAATGGATCATGGTTTGAATTAAAACACAGTTGTTGCCACTTTTAAATCTCTATTTTCTCGGCTCTGTGGTTAAGTGTCACCATTTTTACGAGAAAACAAGTGCTGCCTACTCAAAATGCACTTTATTGTAATGAATGCAAACCTGCTAAAAAAAACCAAACAAACAAAACTAAGGCCGAAGAAGCCAACAGATCTGCATGCACCATCAGTGTGATCAAACCACTGTGTGAACAGCAGCTTTGTCAGATTCCTTAAGAGTGAACGAGTCTTAAAAGACAGGATGGCATTCGTGCAATGTGTGCGTTATGATGGTCACATTGCTGGCACGGGTCTGCCGCGGCTATCGGCTAGGGTTCCACGTGCTTAGATTAGATACCACGGTTCGCTATGACGCCTCCCTGCACCCGTGACTGTGGTGAGCCCACCAGCTCAAGCCAACGGTGACATAACGTGAGCATGTGACGCTGACCGGAGACAAAAAGTCCCCCTGTGGGTCTGCAGGAGCGCAGCGTGGCTTTCAGTTGTTTGTGTAAAGTTTCACATCACTGCCTGAAGTCACGGATCAGCTGGTTTAGTTTTGGACATAACTCGTGCCGCCGTAGGTTGGAGTAAATCATCTGTGGCCCGGGAGTGATGCAGGTGTCAAAAAAAAAAAAAAGTCTGCTGTGCATGAGCTGACAGGATCCTTTTACAGAGCGAGACAGCTGATGTGCGATTATGACATTTTTATGCTTTATGGCTTCTTTTTTTTTATCCCCCACAAAGTATGAGGGTGGAAAAGACATTCAGCTCAAAAACCTGAACATCTGCAACATAATTAAACGAAGATCATGAGTCAGAGCTGATGTTGCTGCTCGGTTCACAGTCAGCGTGTGCGTAAAACTTTGTGCCGCCTATGTTTCCGTCAGCGCCCTCATGACGGTACTTCCGCACGCTGCTCCTGTCAGCAAAGGCGTCGATGCGTGACAGTGCCGAGCTGCTCTTCGACATCATGATACACTCTTATTATAATGTTCCCTCATGCAGGACGGGCTACAGGTCACAAACCTGTTAACAGCTATCATGCATGTCAGAAGAAACATTTATGACATTTATTAAAGAGCATGAAATCCATTTAAGGAATCCATTTATTTCACATTTTTTTTTAGTATTAACAATGTCCTGGAAGAGCCAAAGACTGACACTTAAATCTAGTTTGTAGCTTGTTTCAGACCCAAAATGAACTTAAAGCCTGATGGTTTCTTTCTTTTTAAATGAAATGACATGCTGGGGTTAGCTTGTGGGACTCTAGTCTGTTTTTAAGAGCCGTCTCCACAAAGAACAACCAAGCTAGTTGCAACTATAGTACACTAATTACATTTATGCATTTCATTTCTGCAGCCCATTAAGTATTAATCCTCTAATAGTAAATTTTTAATCCATATTAAAGCAGCACAGGTTGCAGGCATCCTGGGTTCTGGATTACATCTGGATGTAAGTGGTTATATAATCAGAGCGCTCCCTTTAAATCTCCTGATGGGCAGTTCAATTCAATATAATTTATATAGCATCAAATCACAACAACTGCCCCTCGAGGTGCTTTATATTGTATATCATAAGGTAAAAAGCCTAAAATACCACAGAGAAAACCGCAACACTCACATGACCCCCTATGAGAAAGCACTTGGCAACAGCAGGAAGGAAAAACGGGCTTTTAACAGGAAGAAACTGGCTGAACCGAGCAGAAAGAGAGGGATTTTGGCCATTTGAGTCGTGCAGTTTTTAGTTCTTGGAAACAAACGTTTGCAAGAAAAATTCCACGTTGTCTTTATAGCGTCCGGTGGAATTCTTCCGTGACAACCGGATTATATCTGCGTTGCAGTGCTTAACCTTGGAAACCTGAGCCGAGCAGGATGAGTGTATCTGATTACTAGTTAGTAATGCTGAACATTAACAAATCTAATATATTTGAACAAAGTAATGTGATTGTTCCCGCCTTTCCTCCCTCTTATGTGCCGCTGTGATTATAAGTACTTCTAGCTGGGAGCTTTGGTGCCTCGTGATCACTGTTTCCATTCCTCAAAATAGAAGTATGACTAAACAAGCGATTAATTCCCCTTTGCCTAAAATCTTTGTGTTTCTCTTCCTCTGTGCACTATTCGAAGGTGACCATATGGTGTGGGCCCCCCCATCTGCTCCGGTGAGCACCAGCCGGCGGGGCTCGGCACACTCAGCGGGCGCCTTTTGATTTAAACGACCCGTCCAAAAATCGGTGGAAGCGATGCGTTCAGGTGAACCGGAGCTCGCCACGCTGGTCTTTGTGACTTCAAAGAAAAACAGAGAGACAGAGAGAGAAAGCGCAAGAATGTGCCCTAAAGCAGCTCTGCATGCCTGCACAAGGCCACATAACATGTGATGAAGCAGGCAGCCCTCCTGCATACGCATGGTGCCAGCTTACACCACTCCCTTGGAAACAGTAGAAACATAAATCTTTGCTTCATGAAAAGCAAAGCTGGGAAAAGTCCAGAATACTCAAGTAGAAGTACTATTACTTTCCCTAGACTGTGCTTAGGATACGAAATAATGAGCAGGAACAGAGGAATTTACAAGTTATCCGATTATTATTTTTTAATGAACAGCCAGTTTCAGATGTTTGAAGGCAGCTGTGAAAAGCTGCACCCTGATGCTGCGGATAAGCTCCTGCTAACAGCTCCCTCTGGCTGTACTTTGACTTTGAGTTGAAGGCTAAAGTCAGCTAAAGCATGCTGATATGTTTAAAGTAAAACAAAAAAAAGAAAGAAAGAAAACCCAAGAAATTCTGACTTTGAGAGGCATTCACTGCTGCTGGCATTTCTGCTACAGTCAGCGGATAAACTAATCGGCTGTAGATTTCTTTCCACCTTTTCAGATATTCAGAAAATGTCCTGCAAAATATACAGATCTTCTGCTTTTTTTTAAGTGACCATAAACTAAATATGTCTGATGCCATCATCACAAACAAACAAAACAACCAAGAAAGTCTTGACCAGGTTTTCTTGGGCATCTGTTCGGCAGGGGTGGGGATTTCACTGAAAGCCAAAATATTAAAATACGCCTTCAAAAGCGACTTAATTAGAGACTTATTGACAGTGTAAACACCGACACACGCACTTTCTGAGTAAACCAATAATATCCCCCATCAGCGACGACTGGATGTGTGTACGTTGTGACCTCAGGTAAACACCGCAGACCCACATGGACCCACATGTGCAGCTCTACGTGTGAACAAAATGTCCTGCGTAAATGATAAGTGGACATTCCTTATCAACAGCTTTTCTTCCTATTACACAACCAGCTTGAATAGTAAATAATGATGATGCAGGGGTTAGAGCAGCCCTTAACCCCCCCTACACCTGCCCGCTTGTGTGTGCGTGTGCGCTTTCAGCCCAGTGCTTCTCCATTTCGACACAAATGACTGGCTAAAGGTCAAACTGAGACCTCCACCTCAAATCCTCTGGCTCTTCACAGGGTTTACAAGTTTAATGACTAAAGGCTCAAGAGCTGTTAAAACTGACTCCTTTATGTACCTTATGCCTCACTCACAAATTCATCTAGTTTGCGTGATCCTTACGTATCTGCTGTCTATTTTGCTCTTGTAATCCCATTTCTCCTCATTTATCATCATATTTTTACTCTTTATGCATCATTGCTAATAATTTCATCCCAATACCTGTGCAGTAATATACTGAAACGTTAGCCTCGTCAGGGCCTAGGCCCCCTCACGACCATATATCGTGGTGACACCCCTGGAAAATCAG
Source organism: Haplochromis burtoni (assembly GCF_018398535.1). Taxonomy (NCBI): domain Eukaryota; kingdom Metazoa; phylum Chordata; class Actinopteri; order Cichliformes; family Cichlidae; genus Haplochromis; species Haplochromis burtoni. The sequence goes on from NW_024582378.1 coordinate 2,760,488, forward strand.
TTTAGGACTATATACAAAGGCATAAAAACTTTAGTTCTTTATATATTTTCAGAAAGTCTGATAAATTCAGAGAGGCACCAAAATAAAATCATGCAGAAGGAGGATGCTTTGACACAGATGAGACAGATCCAGGGGGTGCTGGACTCACCTTGGCCTGGTTGATGATCAGACCCATGAATGTGGACACCAGCACGGACCGGGACAGCGGGTGGCTCCTGCGCCTCATCTCCGGTCTGTCACAGGGGAGAGCGGCCGGGTCCTCCGGCACCGTCACGGTGTAAGAGTGTCGCAGAGACGGCATGTTCGTTGTCCGATAGAAAGATTGTAGCGTCATCCAAATAGCAGCTCCAAATCGCGCACACGCAGGTCGTTCACTGAAGACGAAGTCAAGTGTAGGTAAATGGATGCTGAGTTGACGCGCGTGGGATCCCGCTGTGCGTGCGCAAAGTCAGTATGTCTCTTCTGTATCTCACCTGCACGCAGATCTCCTGTGTTGTGACTATCAGAGCGCGTGAGCTGGAGTTTTTACTGCGTGCGTCCCCTCCCACTCCGAACTGACTGGTGCTGCCTTTACGTGCTGTGGGAAATCTGAATACCTCTACTTTGCGCATCGACAGGTGTGAAATAAGCAGCTGTGACCTTCGATTAAATCACTTATTCAAAAACCTGTTTCAGGAAATCAGTATGTAAAGCATTGCAAAGTCCGTTAAAAAATTTACAACTTTTGTATATTTAATGACGCCATCCACAATTTTACCTTCTTACAAAAGCAAAGTTTTCCAAATTACATTCCCTTGAAGTACACAGGAATGGGTTGAAATTTGTGCTCCCTCCTCATAACTACAGGAGATCATCAATCCATCCATCAGCTGGAGCATGTCTCAGCTACCGTAGGACAAAGGAGGACATCCTGGACAGGTCGCCAGCCTGTCGCAGGGCGACACAGAGAGACAGACGACCAGTCACACTCACATTCATACCTGTGGGCAATTCACGATCAATAATTAACGTAACTCACTTAATGTCTTTGTTCTACAGGAGATGTCTGCATTACATTTTCATGACTAAAAAGGAAAATTAAGCTCTGTTAAAAACTGCAAGCAAGTTCATTTTTGTTTGTTTGTTTGTTTGTTTGTGTGTCACGTGTCACAATCTCTATTTTTTAATGCAATTATTAGAACCCACTTTGAGCGTCATTATCATGGGTTTTGTCAGAGTTTCAATAGCAAAACTGCACCAGTTTTAGAGCACTAAATACTAATGCTGTATGTCATTATAGTAACTTACTATAGTAGCTTACTGTTAGTAATCTATTTTACATTATTCTTAAAGTGACGCTTAATTTAAGTTTTACTTTCAATGACAATTCTTAATAAATTCTTACAGGGACTAGAAAAAGAGCGCATATTTCTTGCATATTGGCATCTTGCTTGTGGTTACTTGAGTTTCAGGCTCCAGTCCTGTGGAAACAGCTCCCAGTTTGTGTTTGGGAGACAAACACCGTATTTACTCTCTACTTAGTTTGTCCTATCATGGGCGTAACTTTGTGCTGAATATCTCTGTCTAAATAAATAAATAAATAAATCTGGGTAAATTCCCAGATGATTAAAAATGCAACTATTTTGCTGATAATTACTGAAATGAATAAAGAAAATCAACAGCCTATTTATGCAAGATAATTCATAATTTTATTTGGAGGGTCATAACCCCCCTAACTTGTTTTTCTTTGTGTTGTCTTGTTTTTATGTGTTTATGGGTTTTATTTACTATACCTATCATCCATACGTAAGGAGCTCAGTCTGGGGGGAGTTCTTTTTTCTCCTCGTCTTTCCTCATGTTGTGCTTTTTCCATTGTTATACTTCTCTGCCCCGTCTTCCCCATGTGATGTTTGTGTAATGTATGTATGGTTGGAAGGGTAAGATGGCACTGGCGTAAGGTCGGCAGCCTTCACCCAATTTCTTTCGGGGCCAACGTTCAGGATCAATAAAGTTTTATTTAATTGAATTGAATTAAAGGTCCAAAACATACAATATTAATTATAATAGTTAAACTGTTCAGTTGACTCTAATGTAAGTAAACAACCTGAACACTTTTTCTCTAATAAGTTACTTTGTTACAATAAGTATTGCATTGTATGTAAGTAAATACAATAAAAGTCATATTGTAACCTTCTGTTGTTTTAAGAGGTGAATATCTTTTATACTAAGTACACAATATATAAGAAGGAGCTTTACATTTTATGGCCACGTGGACAAAGGTAATGTTTGAGCTTGATCACAATTTCTTTCAGCCTATCAGCTCTGATAATTCAGACACAGCTCAAAGAGCAGCTGATCTCTTGTACTGTGTGTTTTAATGAAGGATATTCATCAACAACAGCATAAACGAGGAGGCAGAGATGAAAGTATTTCTGCTTACAGCTTTCTAACAAGATGTTTTCAACATCACACAGCAAGGAATAGTTTGCTGCACTGCTATAGGAAAGAAACAGTCATGTTTTATCTCAATGATTTTGGTTTATAGAAACTATATAAAACAGCTTTGAGTTTGATAAGAGGCTTGTAAACTTTAACAGGTCCATGTTAGCTTCTATGATTTCATCTACTGGCTGCAACGGCAGGACCATTAAAATCCTGGAGCAAAGTCCGGTGGCCTCATAGTCACGTAGCGCAATGCTTAGCTGGTGAATCAGATTTTATACCTATATGTAGCACTGCATGAGGAAAAGGTGAAACCACGCTTTTAGTTCCACAAATGATGTCATTTTGAAAATGACATAATCGAAAATGTGGACAGAAGAGATAGAAGAGAGGTTGAGGGAAGTCAATCATTAGTGTCCTCTGGATTTTATGAGTATTAGCTCCACATTTAATGAGAATCTGACCACTTACAGATTTGTAGCACATAACATTCAAACATGCAGCCCGATCCCCGTCAAACTACCACACTGTGGAAAAAATGAACGTGCACTAAGTAGGTCAGTGAGGCAACGCCTGAAACAATAGCAAAGCAAGCACAGCTAAAAGACAGAGTTCGAGAATTATTTTTAATCAACCCAATAATTAAACTCTCCATACGCACAGGAAGAATGAAGCTTCTTGACATTCCAGCCATGGATAATTGTTACTGCATGTTAAACATGACACACATTTCACTGGGTAAAGCTGCAGGTTTATCAGGGAGAACTGGCTTAGTAGCTTTCGATGAGAGGGTGAATTTAGGATGATAATCTGTGAGAGTTTCAGTAATTGTTCACTGTCTCGTGTGCTGCTGCACTGATGCAGCTGGTATAAAAGAAAAAATAAGAAAAAGGGGTTTTTTTGTAGTTTTTCTGCTGATTAAGCTTGACCTTTTTCCTCTTGTCTAACCTTTTAAACTCTCTGTAGCAGCACACTCAGAGAGAAAATGTTCGCTCACCCAACCCACCGAGTCACAGTGAGTCACCTGGAACAGCATGTGTTGCGTTTCCCATCGTCACAATCTGTATTTTGAAAATGACCACAGACTTCAGGTGAGGATGATGAAAGTGTTGCAGATGTTTGGTCCAAAACCAACCTGTGAACCCGATACAAAGGAATGGGTTTACTTGAGCCCTTACGATAAGTGTTCAGATATTTAAATCAGGACTACATCCTGAGGGTAACATGTAAATAAACATACCTAAAAAATAAAACCAAAGCTGTGAGGTCAACCGGGCTCCAGAACTGAAAATGAAACCAACATTAAAATACCCAGTGACTCCCAACAACCAGTCACCAACTGGTTGGGAATACACAATCATCTACAGCGACCAGTGGTTGCCAAGTTGGTCACCAACTGGTCTAGTGACCAAAAGGAAAACAAATGTGTGAAATCATTTTGATGAGCTTTTAAATGTTTATTTTTGAAGTATCTTAGTTTTTCCTGTGTTGCACTTCGTAGACGGCCCCTTAGGGACTCGTCTCACAGCTGATTACATAGAGACCAGTGCTGTTTGTCCACCTCAGATAAATTTGATGGAAATGTTTATAGGTTGTTGCCTGCAGTTCAATTCATATATTCATATATTTATTTAATATTTAATAATTATTTAAACCTAAACAATCAGACGACCCTGTATAAACAAGCATTTGATGACAGCAGGAAGGAAAAACTTCCTTTTTCACAGGAAGAAACCTCCGGCAGAACCAGGCTCTGGGAGGGACAGCCAGCTTCTACCACCAGTGATGGGAGAGTGACAGGATAAAAAAACATGGTGTGGAAGAGAGCCAGTTGGAACGATGCATCAGACATTTTGATTATTTTTAATAATTCTGGAAGCTTGAATCAGTAAAAAATGTTGAAAATGTCCACAGCTGTGCCGATTTCAGAACTCCAAAATCACAAAAATGGCTCGACTTGCCGTTATTTGTTTACTATCTGTTATTAAATGTTCACTACTTACTTTGAAGCACCGAGACCCTAAATAGTCAAACTGCCGCAGAGATAGCAGCTAATTCATTCAGCATCTAGCTGGTGTCTGCAGTGAGATTAGCTGCACACACTCTTTGAATCAGGTTGTGTGTTGCCAGGTTGCTTCAACAGATGGATGGAAATTGTATTTAGCAAGCGGACTGTTGATTAATAGCAAACCAGATGGTCCCTCTCCTCTTTAGTCCGGAGGGAGTGGTGTTCAAGTTCTCCACAAAGAAAACTTGGACTCGTCTGAGCACAGAACAGTTTTCCACTTCGGCTCAGTCTCTTTTAAGAAGACAGCAGCATTTCTGGATCATCTTCACATGCGACGTTTTCTTTGCACGATAGAGCTTTAACCTCTGTGAATGACACAGTGTTCACAGACGATGATTTCTGGAAGTCTTTCTGAACCCATGAAGTGGTTTTTAATGCAGAACACAAATTTTCTCCAGATTTCTCCAGATGTTCTGAATCTCTTGATAATTTTATAGACTGTAGATGATGAAATACTCGAAGTCTTCACATTTTCACATTGAGGACCATCACTCTGAAGTTGTTTCGCAATTTGTAGAGTTTTCATTTATTTATTTTGCTGATTGGTGATCCTCTGCCCGTCTTCACTTCTGAGAAACTCTGCCTCTTTAAGATCCTCTTTTTATATCCAGTCATGTTACTGATCTGCAGCCAGTTAAAACTGACCAGTTCCTCCAGCTGTTTCTTGTTTTCTCTTTCAGCCTTTTGTGAGACGTTGCTGCCATAAAATTCAAAAAAAGCGAATACTTTCATGACATAGTAAAATGTCTCAGTTTAAACATTTGATATAATTTTTTTTGTATTGTAAAAACAAATATGGGGTTGTAAAGATATATTGTATCCTATAGGTTGCATTGGTAGGTTGAAAGCCTTAATTTCTAATGAGCTACCGTCGTGTGTCTGATTATATGGGCTGGATGTTGTGGTTTAGCAGGATTTATATGAGTTCAAATAATTTGATTTACTTCAAGCCTGTAATAGATGATTAATTATTAACCTGGCTAGTTAATGAAGGAAATGTACATTCTTACTGTGCACAATCTCATCAGCGTTGAAGTGTTCAAGTATCTCAGTTTGAACCATGGTGAATTAATAACAGGGGGAAATTGCACTTGATAAAATTGAGATAAGAACCGAGACTGGGATAAGACCTCTAAATAATAAGCATGCCTGAAAGCTATGTTATGCAACCAGCCAGAGCACATGCATGCCATAAAAATTAATTAACTAAAAAAAAACAAATGCGCGTTTAAGGTCGGCACTGTGAGGGAAACTCACCCTGCCAGCTCTGCCCCAAATAATTATACAAGAAACAATTGCAACAAAATCACACCCTGTTTTAAAGATGGCATTAATCCTCTCGTGCAAACACTTCCACTTTGCTGCTCTACGCCCAGGCGAGGCCTTTGTGCCTGTGGAAATACTCGTGCCTGAACAAACCCAGGGAATCCTTTCTTATAAGCTATGCAATTACATAAAGTTTACACTGAGTCACTCACTTAACTGCTTTCACAAAGAGCAGCAAATAAAGAACAATGAAATACCAGCAGCGTTATGAAATGAGGAACAGATGCACGCTGAAATGCTTTGGCCTGTTGTGGTTGGTGACTGTGGAGGACAGCGTGAGTAGAAATGCAATACTTTTACACCCGCCGATCACTTTCTGAGGTGCAGCTGTTCTTCAGCCTCTTATTTCAAATGTCTTATGGTCACATGGCAACAACTCATGCAGGCATGATCAAGACGAAGTTCAAACTGTGAATCGGGACAAAGGTGATTAGAGTGTCTTTGAACGTGCCGTTGTTGCTGATTGTCTAAATATTTCAGAAACAGCAGATTTACAGTGATTTTTCCACCCAATCATCTTTAGTGTTTCCAGAGCGTTGACAAAAAAAGAGAAAATATCAGGTGAGCAGCCGTTCTCTGGAGCAAGCAATGTAAAATAACCAGACAGGAAGGCAATGGTAATTTAAATAACCACTCATTACATTCAAGATGCAGAAGAGCATCTCTAGATCCAGAAAACATCAAACCTTGAAGCAGATGGGCTGCAGCAGCAGAAGACCACACTAGCCAACACTTCTGACAGCTAAGAAGCTATACTGGTCACAGATTAATTCAAAATGTGTTACTCAGTTAGATTTAGGTACACAAATGAGTCTGTTAGGTTTACACATTAAAACTACCAGGTTCTTGTGCTCATGGCTGGCACTTCTTTCACAGGTCTGTCCCACATTCGTACTGCAGACAGGAAATGCACTGATGAAGAGCTGCTGCAAGAATTACTGAAGAAAAGAAAGGAGGAACCTGACCGCTTAACTCTTTCCACCGTAAAGACAACATTTCACAACCCTCCCAGTACCCTTCATGGCGAGTTTTGACACCTCGGTATACATCAGTAAAGATGTGGGTTGAAGACCAGCAGAATAGTTTTCAGGTTTTTCCAAGGGTAGCTGCATAGGCAGAGACCACGCTCAATAACTTCTAATGCACACCCAGTCTATAAACAGGCCTGCGATATGGCAGAAAGTGCTCTGTTCAGAAAAGAGAAGCAAGGATTAGTTACTGCTCGTTGGCTTTCAATCGGTAAAGAGTTAAATGGACCATTAATTGCATAATAAGTGTTTGCATTTTATTTAGATGGAATGCAAGTCCAGCTGACGGAGCTCTGCACACTGTCGCACTGAAAAGAAAAGGTCGGTTTTGTAACCCACAGTGAGGTAAGGCTCACTGTACAGATAAGAATCTGCTTATCTGCTGAAGTAGCAAATACACTGAACATTCCCGAAGGACAATTCACGGCTCTCTGAACACTACTACCCTCTCCAGTTTTACCCATCCATCCAGTTTTTAAACTCCTAAATGGTTAAGTAGGGTTGCAGGGAGCTGGAGGCCCCTTTTACACCCTGGACAAATCAGAGGGCAGAATATGTGCGTGCCTCTGGTAATTACAAGAAGGCTTTAAGTGCAGAATATATTTAGTGACAATAGGTAACAATTTTATCTGGAAGTGTGATTCACGAGCACATGTTCACACCCAGAAATACACACTCCTACAAACTTACATAACCATGGACACAGAATAGACTTTGTATGGGAGGGAAACTAGGCCTCGTGCTTCAACTTTGTTTTCACTAGCAACATATAAACAGAGCACCTTTGTATGACATTTACATAATCAGTGCCCCGACTGACCTGCGTGTGGCAGAGCAGGTCAGCTTAACCTTTTATCTCAGGCATTTCCCAGCTTCCCTTCTGCTTCAACTAAAAGCAAAATTGAAATCAGCAAGTTTACCAAATTATTCTTGCGGGAAAATATTTGCTTTGAATATTTGCCAGGTCAAAACACCTCTGTGGGCACTTAAAGGTTGTCGCTAGTAAAGAAAAAGAGGATCGTCTAGAGTCCTAAATCAGCTGTTAACTGCAGTTTCCATCTCTTTTCAGTGTGAAATTGTGTCTCCTTGTGCAAAGCGTTTCCTTAATGTGTACTCTTACATCAAAGCACTTGTGTGTTAACAAGTGCGGGGTGAGTGTGAAGCATTTGGCAGCTCCTCACGTGTTGCTGGCAGTGCTTCACTTTCCTCTCAGCTCAGTTGGTACTTGGACTTTATGAGGAACTGCAACTGCTTCAGTCTTCAGTTAAACCATTTTGTGTTGAAATTCATAACTGAAATGCCAAAAACTGTGTCCTCTGGCTGTACTCTTTAAGCTGCCTTCCTACCAGAGGGGCACAGCGTGCTGCAGGAGCCACTGGACTCACGAGGTGACAGCAGAACTTTGCAGCTGCATGCTAGCTTGTTAGCACACCAAAATCAGAATCAGAATACTTTATTAATCCCTAAGGAAATTATCTGGGTTACCCTTGCTCCAAAACAACCTTAAAGTGGACCTGGTACTCTAATTTTCAGCTGCATGTTATTTTCTTTGGTTCTGCCAGAGTAGTTTTGTCTGATTTGCAGTTCAAAATAATCCCTGTTTATATTACTAAGCTCACAAACAGAAGGTTTGAAGGGGAAGCACAGAGGCAACAATGGAGGGAAGGCAGGTGGTTTAGCCTGTGTCTAATGCCTAAGAGTATTACTTTGTGAATTGGCTATAAATTTCTAAGCCTGTGCTTTTCTTGTGTGCTTAAATAAGTTTCGCCTCACAGGTCACCTGTTCTCAGCATTCAGGTGAAATTTCATTTAAAGGGGTCGATATGAACCAGACCCTACCTGAAACAGGCCCAGTAGCTCATCGCTCTCTTTTTTTGTACTCTTAAGGCAAATTAAACGGATCAGTTGATGGTTTGTTACTGTCTTTTCTGCCCAACTCGTTTGACCGCTGCAGCCTCACCTTCCTCCATCCGCCTACATCCTCATTAACAGTCAGCTGCAGTGAGATGTCACTGACAGTCGGCGGATGACGACAGCGAACAGAAATCCTTCAAAGGAGCGACTCCCTGCACTGTGGAAAGAATTTAAACAGATCCTAACACTGGCAGAGTCATGAGTGAGGACTGGATGACACATCACTTAATTGTAGCTGGAGCTTGTTGCTAGGAGACAGCAGCTTGGAGTGGATGTTTACTCAGCGTCAGGAATAACTTTACAGTGAAACTCAACCAAAAATGTAGCCTTTCAATTTTTTTTCAGGTGACAAGTGATGTTTTAATGCTGTGTTTATGAGTAAGTGTCGCCTCTGACCAGCAAATGAAGAGCTCTGCTTCGTAACCCCGAGCTCTCTCGCAGGGCTGCATGTTCTGCATGAAATAATGCGTGACTCACACTGACTTTGAGAACGTCTTCATTTATTTATAGCAGGGTGGTGCTGCTCTCAAAGAATAAAACACCTCTTTAGTCACTTAGTTTTAAACAACACACACAAAAAAGATACCGATTATTTAAAAAGGTCAGCGATGACACAAACCACCAAACTGACCAGGACTGTACATTTGTACACAAAAGGCAACAACTACTCTGTTTGCTTTTTATTTTGTGTAACTGCACCAAAGTGTCAGCGTTTGGAAGAACTTTGAAGGATCTGTAAGATGTGTGGTTGACATTTATTGATATTTAAACCATTAAAAGCAGCTGACTGTGAGCTGCAGATAAACTATCCGACACCTGCTCCACTCCTCAAACTGAATTCATGCAATGAGTGTTAGAAAGTACACTGAAAAGCACGAGAAGACCGAAACTAATTAGTTCAGAAATGACACGAAAATTGGGTTTTTAATGGCACAGCTAAACTCATCCCCTGTCCCCCTCATCCTGGGTACTAACATAAAAAGGTAAAAAATTACACCAGTAAAGCAACATCATCAAAACCACTCACGCAGGTGAAGTGAAAAATATTGATCAACTAGTTAAAATGCAATTTTTTGATGGGAAACTTTGGGTTTCTTTAAGAAAAAATTAACCGTCAATTGCAGTTTGGTTAAATTTAGGCAACAAAGCAACTTTTTAAGGTTTAGGACAGACTGCGGTTCTAATCCATGGTAGCCCCACTCGAAAGCATACAGACGCCAAAGGAGTCAAAGTCCCATTGCCAGGCACTAGAGGGCGCCCCCTGAGGTGCAGCGAGTCAGATCTGTGCACAACATCAGGCGGGTGGTTTTAATGTTGTGGCTGATTAACATTTTAAACAGATACTTCACACATAAATACTTCACTTCACAATGCATCACCCTTTCACACAGTTTTCTTCTTAGATAACCCCTAACCTCCTTTTCAGCCATAACCTGCTGTAGGTTTTATTGGTTTAGAGCAATAATCCGTACAGTTAGGAAGCAATTATATAAGATAAAGTTTGTTCGCTCGTTTCTGGGTAAAGGTTTGCACTCTGACACAGATCTGCAGATGCTCAGTTGCCAGTTTCTTAATGAAATCCGTACAGTTTTGCCATTTTTTTTAAGAAACAGCATGTTTAAATGTTACATACAGTAACCTCAGCTCTTCTTCCTCTCTTAAGCTTATCATCAAAAAGTCACACCTGAGCCGTAAAGTCCATAAAACAGCATCATACTTTTGGGGAGACTCTCAAAATACTAAATGAAAGTACACAATCACATGAGTAGCAGAGTAGCGCCAACCTCAGGCTGAGTATAAAAGTGAAGCCCAGGGAGTTTAAGCTTAAGCGTCAGGAAGGGGCTACTGTTTCTGGATGGTTTTCAGACCAGGGTATGCTTTAGGTCAGGCCCAACATGGGATCAGCGAGCCCACGAACATAAAGCACTTTGGTTTTTCGGTCAGCTCCACCCTTCAGTCCTCACACCCAGTCTCACCACACCAAGGCGGCAAATCCTCAGTTCAAGGTTTCAAAGACTGGACTTTGCCATGCCCATCTTTTATTTATAGTTTATGGTACTTATAAACAAGCTTCTTTCCCATTTCGATCCAAATGTCATGAATATGTGACCTTGTGACCCCTGAATGACGTCAAGTCAGCACAATAACTATTAACTGCTTGGTTTTAAAATGTAATTTAATTTAAAAAAAATTCAAATTAAAAGTTTCTATTTTACTTTTTTGTTTCATCTGATTATCAGTTTAAAATATAAAAGGTAACTTTAATAAACCTCTCCACTGAGAAAAAGGAAATTTACAGTTATTTAAATGTAATTTATTCATAAATTAATAATAAAATAGTTTGATGTTTACATTTTGATGGCTCTGTAAATCAATTAAATCACAATCATGAGGGTTTCTAGTTGTTGCACCCCACCTACTCATTAAGATCTGATCACAGTTTGGACAGAATGGGATTTATGAATAGCTCACACTAGAGTAAAAACAGTCAAAACTGATGGTTGCCTGATTACTGCTGTGTTTTGTTGCTTTTTTTACTTTTTACTTGCAAGTACTTAGTGCAAACATATAGTTAATTTTCTATTGCAAGGTAGTTGCAAACATTGCCTGGTGGGAGGCAACCTGTCTCCAAGCAACCGATCGCTCTCAGACAGATTGGTAAAAGTTTGCAAACACAGACAAATTGCTAGCACGCTGTAATCAACTAGTTGTATTCTGGTTATAAGCAGCAGCTACGTCACCGTTTATGGAGGAGTGTAGTTAGTGGGAATTTCTGATATAAGTTTGATTTGAATGCGATTTGCAGCAGATTGATTCATAATCACTATATTATCACAAACAGACTGAATGCAGTTGCCAGTTTGAGTGCATTCAATTGAACGATAGCAGACTGACGTCGTCTTATTGTTACACTAAGGTCATTTTAAAGATGGCATCTGACTAAGTGGTCATAGACCCGATCCTGTCTTTGAAGCAACAATTTCAATGGCAAAAAAAAATTCGCAAGTTCATTGCACACAGTCGTGATCTCCAGCCACTGCTTTCCTTAGTGTGACTGTAGAATAATATCAGGTATAAATACAAACAGGTGGGATCACATTTCACATTCCCTGATGATTTACAATTATGCCTCTTTAACTAATCAGTTATATTACTGTTTCTTTTTAATTCTGCCATTGTCTTTCCATAAACATCACTGTGTGATTTTAGCTGTTGTACCTTCAAGTTTGTATGTCTAGGATTGGAAAACTACTTTCTTTGGCACCATCTGGTGGTAGCATGCATAATATGTTAATTTCCTATAAAGAAATTTGTAAAAATATGTTATAATCACATGAAAACATCTACACATAGTGGCTTTAGGTGAGTGATAAACAGTGGGAGTCCTGATAAATGTAAATGAGGGAGCAGATGGGGATGAAGAAAAACACAACAAAGCAGTGAAACTGACTGACTGTCCATGTATCTAGAAAACTGACTTACCTTTTATCAATGAAATGTGGAGACAAAAATTAGTCGGTGTACAGTATATTCTGTCTTGACTTTCTGGCTGAAACACAGCTGATCTACTGGCTAATCAATGATGATACTTTGTGCATATTCAAGTCTTTTTGTGTGTTTGATCTTTGTCATTTATTGCCTTCTCTTAGCTCACAGAGCGTTAGGAGAGGAGAAGAGTGTGAAGGTGAGCCAGGAGCACGGAGATCGCAGCGCTGACGCTCAGCAGAGGAATCGCAGGTGTGATGTTACTGCTTGAGCTCACGGCTGGAAAAAAAGAAGGGAGTATGACAACATTTGTGAAATGTGCATGTGGTGGAAATACTGTCTTAATGCTACTGGTTTTTACAAATTACCAGTTTAGTTTGTGTGCAGCATGCAAAAGCTACAAGAGTTATAAATATATGGAATTCATATGAACAATCAATTAACTAATAATTAAGTTGAACGCCCTAAATTTTATGATTTAATGCACAGAAACTTGCCCACTTTTTTAGTTGCACCATTCAACTGCTCATTAATGCAAATGTCTAATTATTTAATCATACGGCAGGAACTCATTATATTTAGTCATGCAGACATGACTCAAACAACCTGCTGAAGTTTAAACTGAGCATCAGAATGGGGAAGAAAGGTGACTGAAGTGACTGAACGGGGTGTGGTTGTTGGTGCCAGACTGGTCTGATTATTCAGAGACTGCTGATAAACTGGGATTTTCCCACACAAGCAGTTCTAGAGTTTACAGAGAAACAGTCTGAAAAAAATACAATTTCCAGTGAGTGGCATTTCTCTAGCTGGAAAAACCTTGATGATGCCAGAATTCAGAGAAGAAGGGACATATTCTTGGCACCGTTTGCTGCTGACCATGCCGTTCCTTTTTGACCACGGGCACTGTGGTTATAAAGGGACACGGCACGTGAGTTCTCTGTATTCAAAGGGCCTCCACATTCGCCAGATCTCAGTCCAGTAGAGCACATTGTGGTGGAGATTGACATCATGGATAAAAGCAGTTCTGAAGGAATAAGGGGTCCAATCTGGTACTTACAAGGTTTACTTAATAAAGTGTGTAGTGGCTGTATCTACAAGACTTAAACTTTATTAGCTTTGCTTCAATCACTCCAATTGTGTGAAACATGATGGAAACTGTAAACTATTGAGAAACATGCAAAACCTGCCTGGTGACCCTCATGTGTAGTTTCTGTTTTTCTGGGGCTGATATTGCCGCGGTTTAGGTCATGCTATGATTCAATAAGGTGGGAAAAAAACCTTAAAATTAGGTATTTGTAGAATGCATATGTGTGTTTTTGTTGTCCTTACCCCGGCAGCTCTTCCCATCTCTTTGCAGCATCCCAGTCACACAGCTGCAGATGGGCCCAGCGGCCTTACTGGTGCAGATTTGCTCACAGCCTCCATTGTTCTCCTCACACCAGTCAGACTCTGAAAACACATCAGAAGCTAACCTACGACTTTTTGTTTTTCCACAGATTACTTAAACAATAAACTCTAAAGCGTGTATTTTACCCAATAAGCTATTTTCTATCTAAAACTATGCTCACCTCTTCTTCTTATGGGTCCAACAGACAGTATGTGCTCTTTATGGTCACTGTCCTCTGAGTACATTCTTCTCTTATGTGGACAGTTCTGCACACACAGTTCATTGATACATCAACACCCAAACACACAGCAGGACGCTTTCTGATTTTTATTGCTCTTCTTGATTTACTCACCACTTTGCAGGCGTTCGTCTCTGAGTCGCACAGAGAAACGTCACAGTGCAGGTGGACTTCATCGTAATCCCCGATGAACTTGAAGACGGTGACGTGAAAGCGGCAGGTGAGTGATACGCCATTCTCTGCCATGCCAATGGTATTGTCCTTAATGTTTGGGCACCTAGAATAAGCAAGATATTAAATGTGCTGTAGTCAAGAAGGTAGTTGTGGGACTTGGGAGGCAGAACGGTCAACAAAAGATGAGCTTTTAATATGGATAATGTCAACATCCAAACTAAACAAAGTCTTAAAAGGGAGTCCAAACACTGATCACAAATGCAAAGCACAAAAGGCATGACAAAGACCCGAGCATGCGTGTATAACTAAGAAGTACCCACAGGACCAGATAGATGACACAATGAAGACAAAGTAGAGGGCAGGACTATTTATACACATACATGACTAAGGAGGTAACTCTTGAGTGTTCCTTGGAAACAGGTGAAAAGTCATACAGGAAAGATGCAAAACTAAAGCAGGAAAGGAACAACAACCATAACTGACGCAGGGAGGGTTCAGAGGACATGCTAAACCTGGATGAACTAATTCAAGGGGAACACAGAAAGACAAAGTTATTAATACAAAAAAGAGGGGAAGGAAGTAAAAGTAATGCAGGGCATAAACAGACACTCAGGCTTCAAAATGAAGCAGGACGTGAACAAAAGACAAATACTAATCACCGAGTTTAGAAGACTCGGACAGAAGGACTATGGACTAGAATTACTATATAGTAAAAGTAGGGATCAAAGACTTTACAATCGTATAATAATAATTATAATAATATCACTAGAAACAACACTTACTACTACAATAATAAAACAGTAATAGATTAAACAGGAACCCAAAAGTTACAACAATAAAGAAGGAATCGAAAAATAATGCAAAACCTTTGGGCCGTGACATCCATAGTGCTTTATTCTAAACACCTCAAGCACGTTATCTACCTCACGTAAATTTAGAAAAAACAATTTAACTAACATGCCGTGGCGTGGCCTGTTGAGGAAGTACCCAGAGACACTGCCGGCACAGTGAGGGCGTGCAAAGGGCATGCACAGTGACTGTATCTATTACTTCATTTTCTTTTTCTCAAAATGTGTGGATCAGACTATAAAGGTCATCTTAAAGCAGCAGACTGTAGTGAACCCATAGGCTTCATAAAGAGCTACATACTTTACCCCAATCACACCTCAACTTCATCTTGGATTACATTAAGAGAAAAAGAAGGCCAAAAAAAATGGTTGAGTTTAAAACATAAAATAAAATCTTTTTTTCCCACCTCTCTTTTGAGCATTTTTGGTCCAGGACTAAATAAACCTCACCCTCTCTCAATGATGATGTAGCGGAGTCGATCACTGCTGTAGCGCGACGGTGTGGCCCAGCACATATTCACTATAAGGATGAGCTGGTTTTCATCCGCTCCTTCCACAAAGACGCCTACGTACAGGATGTCTCGAGTGCTGAGCACCACCTCCCCCTCTCTGTATGGATGGCGGTACGAGGAGTTTTTATACAGAGCCATCTTGGTAATGAAGTTTCCTTCCTGGGTCGGTAGGGTGAGGTTAATGACGCTGGAGAAAAAAGGAAAAAGAAATGACTATCCAAGCATTGAGCCGTTGTGTCGCACTTGTTGGTGCATATTTGTGTTCTGCTGCCTGACCTGAGCATGGGTTTGAGGACAGTCTCCAGTGAGATCTTCAGGTCCAGCTCATAGGCGCAGGAAAACTCCACGTTGATGGTCTTGTCTCTGGTGATGATGTTCCCAGTGTTGTTCACACTTTCTATCCACACAGTGTTTTTATACATGATGTGTGTGCCGTTGGACTGTAAGAGAAATAAAGCGTAGGTGACTCATAATTTCAAATTTCTACATTAAAGGAACAAATTATCCTAGCTGCTGCTTTTGATTTCACCCATACAAAAAAAATGTAAAACACCGTACAGACAGAAGACATCATAAAAACTAATCATTTAGTAATAACAATAATAATAATAATGAAATTATTAAATAATAATTTATTCACCAAAAACATTAGCCAGAATTAGCCAGAATTATGAGGATTTAAGAGCCAGGAGCTGCTAACGCACGTCTATAAAAGCAGAAAATTTGACATCAGCAATAAATATAAAGAAGCAACATCAATCTGAGGAAGTTATAAGACTCTGTTGATCACTTTAAAGTGAAAAAGATTATTCACATGAGGAACACATTCATGAGTTGCCAATCTTCCCACAAGTGGATATCAAATTTGGAGTGCATAAGATCTTTTACACTGATGAGCAGGGGTAGACAATCGAAGGGGCGGGTCTACCAAACAATTTTCAGCCAGTAGGAAGGGGGTAGGTTGTCTGTGCCAGTGCCACCTAGCCAGCCAGCTAGCAGTGACAAAATTATTCATTGGCACGTGTTGTGGCAGTTTCAGTTAAAATGCTACAAGTGTCGCTTCCAAGATAGTGTAGACCAGGGGTCTCAAACTCCAGTCCTCGAGGGCCAGTGTCCCGAAACTTTTCCATGTGACCCTGGTACAACACACCTGAATACAATTAGTAGGTCATTAGCAAGAATATAGAACTTAACTGCATGCTGAAATGTCAACCCCTAACCCTAATCAACTAAATTTAAGTACTGTATTTTTCTGACCATAAGGCGCACCGGATTATAAGGCGCACTGTCGATTTTTGAGAAAATGAAAGGATTTTAAGTGCGCCTTATAGTCCGGAAAATACAGTAAATGTAAGTGTTTGGAAAATTTTACTTCTAAAAGTACTTTTATTGCACCATGTTCATTCACTCATGAGCTGCTGTAACATGAATCAAATGGCTGAATTGCCACCTCAGCATGCAGTCAAGTTCTATAGTGTCTTGGAACATGGAAAAGTTTCAGGACACCGGCCCTCGAGGACTGGAGTTTGAGACCCCTGGTAGATCGTGTTGACGACTACATTGTAGTGTCTAAAAGGATCCAAACTGAGATGCGGGGAGTTTTATCACATTTCGAAAGTGATGACGAACACAATGCAAACTGACCTGTACAATGGAACCGCAGTGTCCCTTAGTGTTGTTAATGTGGAAGGAGATGAAGTCCTCTCCCTCAATGCCAGCGCAGTGCTCGTCGTTGATCCGGACATCTTCCCGTTCAAAGCCCAGCTGGAAGAGCTTACACTTGGAGATGGAAACCTCCATCTGAGCATGCTTACAGGTCACCTCCGCTTGGATGATGTCATCCTCGCCTAACAAACATCGACATGAAATACATGTTTTTGCATGTTGCAAAAACATGTATTTCACATTAGCCATGTATTTCACCATAGCCATGATTAAATAAAAAAGTATTTTTTAATAGCTTTTAAAATGTTTGGCTAATCAAGTAACACGGAGAGTGTCAGATATTTAAAACTGAGTGATTGCAGCTGGATGAAGCACTCACCTTCAGAGTTGGTGGGTAACTCCGGACAGCCACACAGATCGCCTCCATTCTCCAGCTCACAGGTGAAGTTTGTGCAGATCTCTCCTGCACAGGGGTCATAGATCCATTCTGCTAAAGACAGGTCCACACACAATGTTAACTGTCACACAGATGAAGGCACAAAGTTTTTAAGAACATGCACGTATCTAATACTGACGAAGCAGTCAAACAAATTTACATTTCACGTCTCATCGTAGTAACACAGTGGTCTTGATGGAAAGCAATCTGGAAATCTTAGCAAACTAAGCTCATAATGTGTGAATCAATAATTTAATGAGACCCAATACTTTCACTTTTAGTACATCTGGTAAATTCAGCATTAGTGCTGGTTTATATTTGTGTAAAGTGCAAAGTTGTGTTTATTTCCGCAGTGGGCATTGAGTCTGAGAGAAGTTCACAGTGCCCTTACAGCAGTTCTCTTGGGTGATCCACTTGGTCGTGAGGGTGCCCATGGACCGGCAGGCTTCTGCATAGGCGGCTAGTGATCCACAGACCTGAGCCTTGCGATGATTGTAGCAGCCATCCAGGTAGCAGGACTGGTAGAAAGGACGGGGATCCAGCAGGCCGTGGCATGGCTGGAAGAAGCCTTTGAGCTGGGTGAGCTTCTGACAGGCATCTTCACTCTGCAGAGCCAGGATGGCCGAGTTGTCGCAGGACTGAGCCAAAGCCACGTACTGGGTCTCATCACAACTAGAGGAGAAAGACCAAAATCCAACTGTCAAAGGTATTAGGACGCGAGCAAAGAAGGAGCAAAGGCCCTGTTAGAATTGCTCCGTTTGCTATTATCTGTATAAATGATTTGCACAAGTGATATGTTTTAGCAACAGCCAGTTAATATCCAGGGTTTAAGACATGCACATGCTTGCAGACGCATGGCTTATGGATTAAGTAACCTTAACTTTTCCTTTTATATTCTGGGGATAACAGCCAAAGGTTTTTACAAGAACTGGTTATATGGACCGTAAATTCCTCCCCATCTGTGAGCCTCATCTACCTGTTCTGCATGCCGTTGGTCTTCCAGCTCTGTGCCAGCTCCAGGGCGCTGACAGCCGGCTTGCCCCTTGAGGTGATGTAGTCATCATTGGGGTCCCCATTGAAATTCCCACAAAGGCCGCACACCTTGTTCTGGAGCCGCTGGCCCATTGTGATGCTCAGGGTGTTAAAGTGGTTGTAGCGAACCTGGATGTCCTGGGGTGTGTCGATGACAATGAAACCCTCAGATGTGGACAGGCGTGTCATCAGCCCTGTTACAAATGGTACGGATACTGGTGTGCCATTAACCTGTGAGGACAGGAGAGGCAGACACATGTAGATTTTTGACTCGGGACACAAGAAATTTTTATTTAAGTAACCAGCATTAAGGCTACGGAGGGCCTCGAGTGCTAAAATGCATTAAATAAATACATCATTAAATAATTAATTAAATGTGTTAATCAATTTAAATTGGAATTAACTAATTAACAAAATACATACATTTAATTCATTTCATTTAAACTTTTTAAAAAATGATTTAATTCCTATTGTATATATTTAATGACACATTTAATTGTTTCACTATTTAATACATTTGTTATCAATTTTAGTGAATAATTTCATGGTTCCAGTGCAGTATGGAAGGCATCCATACAGATGATTAGAGCAGCTCTCTATATGTTATAATGGGAACAACAGGAGGAACTCAGTAAAACAGGTGCAGATAGCAGCAAATACACTGGTCCATTCTGGTGTTAGTTGCCACTGTATCAGCGGTGTGGCCACACTGGGTGGCAATGAGTGGTGTTTTACTTGGTGAACAGTGGCTTCCCGGGCAGCGTCTTTCACATTTGCTAGGTTCTACTAGCTTAATGTGGCCTCAGAGCCCACATTAGCTTCAGCTGTTCTGCTGCTGGCTGACCAGGAAGTTGTTCCTTGTGACAGTACTGGTACAAGTCATCTGCATTGTTTACTCCCACTGGCAGACAGGGGGAAATGAATCAGAACAGAAGTTACAAAGGTAACTATGATTCTCTGAATTCCAGGATGTCAGACCTGCTGGCGGCTAAAAACGTCTCAGTGTGAGAAGATTCCCAGAGACCAGATGTGAGCTACCACGTAGTATTTATAGTACACACGCTTCAGTAGCGTACACATCATGCACGCGATTTTATTTCCGGACCTGCGCAGATCATGAGGAGACCCATCTACGTAGTTTCCTGCCATTGGCAGTTATCTGTGAATTCACAGAACTATAGTTATATTTGTAACTTCCATTAGCAAAGGTGCCACTAGAGTGTGTCAGGCCACCCTCATGGAACAAGTGCCAGAAACATGCTGGAGGTCATTTTGTTAGATACTTCCACTGTCACGCTCCTCATTGCACAACGGAGCAAATGCCAGCCCTGCTTCTGGGTGGATGTACACCTGTGGCCTTGTTTAACTTGTGTAACAACCCATCTCCTGGTATCTCCTCCACACCCTCGAGATCATGTTTGGAGACACAACAACAACCTTCTTGCAGCGGCGCACAACCTAAATGCAAAACACGTGTTATCTCATGCTACCAGCAGGGAAAAAGGACACCAGCTAAAAGCAAAACTAGAGAAAAGATCAGGAAGGATAAGCAGAAAGCTGTGGTCTGTGACCAACGCCTGTGAAACCATTTCCTTTCTCGGGGTTGTCTTCTTGTTGCCTCTCTGGTACATATTTTTATCAATTTATTTTGAAAGGACAGAAATAAAGGGACAACTCTTCCATTTGATACAAAGTGGGTTGGAAGATTAAAGCAAAGCAGTCACCCATGTTTGTGGTCACTTAGACTACAAAAAGTTCAAACTCCTTGTTATTTCTGAACTAGCTCATCTAAAATGTGATAGTAAAGACTGAAATATTTCTGTTTATACAGTTAAAAATTCAACATATTGAAGGATTGTTGAACTACAGAGCACCTCAAACTAAACCATTTTAAATCCAGGAGGCACTCCTACTTAGATGTCCTTTTTCTGCTTACATTTGGGGATTTAGGAGGGGTAATGCTGGGTAAAATGTATTGTCAGCACTAACTGATATCCATTATGTCCTAAAGACAGCATCTCTAAGAAGCCAAATGCAAGTAATGCATTTTTTGATAATTTCTAAATCATGTATATAATATTAGCTTTACAACTAACAGCTCATGTTAAGCATGTTTTGTTTTGTTTTTTTAAGTATGGGGCTTGCAAACCTTAAGATAGAATATCTGAGTAAGAAGTTAAAAGTTACAGCCCAGGTAGTTTAAGAAAACTTTCCTGTAGTTTAGGGCGGCATGTGTGAAAAGGAGTATATAATAGCATGAGTAGCGGTAACACCATGTGGCAGCATTTTAAAAAACTCTGCAAGACAATCAAAGATGTACATTCCCCATGTTTTTGTAGTTATATTAACATAAATACATTGCCATGTTACTGACATTGAAGCTTAAACATGATCACCTATGAGTGGGAAACAAAATTGGGCTGTCATTGGTATAAGCTGATTTCATTCTTATACAAAGATTGGCTGTTAGGATAAAACAAAAAAGAACAGAGACAGTCCGAAGCAAAGATTGTGACAATCTGAGCCTCTTCAGGGCATTAGAACTAACGCCAACATGCTTCTTAAGGCAGTCGATAAAATTAATGAATGTTAATGATGGCGCACTCAGATCAGGCAGGATTAAGACTCAGTGGGAGCTGCAGTTTAAAGCAATCAGTCATTAGCTACCTCTGTGACTGCACTTACAGCTGACTGACATGGCCTAAGTCCAGAGCTGGAGGAGATATAATAGGCTATTAGTGCCAAGGTAATTGGTAAATTGGGCTGCAGGAACTTTTTCAAGTATTTGGGAAAGAAAGAGAGACTTGAATCCGATCTGTTTGTTGAGGTTGATTAAAGTGTCTTTGACCGCAGCCATATGGCCAGCACACAGTAACTCGATCACATAAACAAAAAGGAGAAATCTCCTGATGGAGGCAATTTTTCTATTAAAGCAGGATTAAAAGAGGAAGAAACTGTGGTGAAAATGAAAAGCAAAAAAAATAACCTCGGTATATAGAGTGTCCATTTCATAGTGTGATGGTTTTAGTCACTTTATGGTCTCTAATGGTAAATGGACTGGTTCTTATATAGCGCTTTTCTACTCTGAGCACTTAAAGTGCTTTATACAACTAATTCATTCACCCAATCACACAAGAACTGCCTATGTAACATTCATACACAACATGGGGTTAGTATCTTGCCCAAGGATATTTGGCATGCTAGAGGAAAGCCAGGAATCGAACCACCAACCTTGACCTGCTCTACCGCCTGAGCTACAGCCACCCCATAATGTGGCCAAGTTGTTGGCTGCATATTTCTGTGTAAAGTTAATAACCTGTTACGACTATCTTTGACTATGTTTCAACATGTACAATTATCCCATAATCATATTTTTCTTTTTTTGGTCACAGTGTCGTCTTGGTAACGAAGGTAATCTAGGCGTGGTGATTTGGTCGGCACCAAAGGTGCACAGAAAGGGTGGGAGAGTTTGCTCTCTAAATGTGACCACAGAAAAGACAAAAACAAAACATAAATAACATTTAACATTTAACTGGTTGAAACACCAGTTTGAATAAAGTGGCCTCCCATGATTTTATATATTTAATGTTATATAATGATTCAGAAACACAGGTAATGGCCGATAATGCTTTAAAGATTAAAATCAATGTCTCAGATCACGACACTGATGAAAAAAAGAAAAGATACAGAAATTAATGTCAAATATGGAAAAAAGTGAAACAAACTTGTGCAATAGCAACAGTTAGTGCAAAGTGGCTCCACCGTGTAGTGATTTACTCGTTCAGTTAACAAGTGAACGATCCCCAGTTCGATCCTGGAGAGATAAACAAATCCCCTTTGGATCTGTGACGACTGCTTATGAATAAGTAACTGAAAGTAGCTTTCTTACGGCAAAGTTGCAAAAATTGGTTATTTTTTCCTCAGAACCTGGCTGCCTAGCAACAACCAACAACCCAGGACACTAAGCTACAGAGGAAGTTTACTAAAAACTAAAGTAAATGATTTTCTTCTTCTTTTTGGCTACTTCCTTTAAGGAGTCGGCACAGCTGATCATCTCACCCTAACCCTTGCATCCACCACTGTCACACCAACATGCATGTCCTCCTTCACTGCATCCACAAATCTTCTCTTCCCTCTTTTTCTCCTACCTGGCATATTTCACATCCTTTGCAGAATATATCCATTATACTCATTTCCAATACAACTTATCTTCAGTATTGTTTCACTCAAACAACTTGCGACATTTAAGAAGAGAAACCATAAGAAACATGATTCAAGTAATCCTGGGATAAACGTGCACGTGTCAAAGTCACAGAGTTAGACAGCTACACAGTGTGTGGCCTCTCTTTATACTTATCTTCTGCTTTACTTCACCTAGCCTCTTACCTTGACAGTGCTGCCAGAGATGAGTATATTCTCCTCATTTATATACAGGTAGACATGCGAGATGGTGGTGAGGTTGGGCGTGCTCCATTTATCAAAGTTGGCAATGAGCTGGAAAGAGAGGTCGGGCAGCTTGTGACAGTTTGTGGACAGGACAAAGGAGCACGAGGCCGGCAGTCGCAGCGATGCCCCGTCGAATGTCCTGAACACTCCGCCGCCTGATGCCACGCAGTGCTGGGAGCGGCGGGCAAAGCAGCCCCGAACCCCGTACCGGAGGGTGCACTCCTCCTCTGCCTTGCATCGCCTTGGATTGCACTGGATCAGGTTTCGTCCGATGCACTGGCAGCGTTTGGTGCAGTCGGCGTTCCAAAAAAGCTGCTTGGGCTAAAATAAAGAAAAACTCTTAAGATTTTATATTTGCAAATAGTGTTTTAACCAAGGTTACATGCAACTTCCAACTTATTTTGGACTTTAAGAGCTTAATGGTTGCACTTACTGATAGATCCAGAAAGGTCTAGTTTAATGTTTTCTATATACTTTCTATATTTCTACTGCACAAAATAACCCAGATATTTAAACATTTATAATATATTCATGCACATAGAGCTTGGTGGGAGACTGACCTCATAGTATGTGCCATCGGTATAGCAGCCACAGTTCTGAGAAAGGATGCAGCTCTTGCCGTTGAGCACGTAGCCCTGGTCGCACTGGCAGCCCTCCACGCAGTCCTGGCTGCAGTCCCTCTGGCCGCGGGCTGGTGCACACTGGGGCGGGCAAACTGACATGCAACTGGAGTAATGGCTGTTAGGTGGACAGCTCTGGACTGGGAGCAGGCAGGTTGGCAAAGATATTAGCTAACAGTGACACTAACTCCACTCTAAAAATGTTTGTGGTGTTAATAAATCTTTAGTGTTTAGGGGTAAGAAACAGCTGGCCATGTCAAGAGCTCATGCAGATGTGCAGCAGCTGTTTGGCCCTTTGGGTGAAATATATTTTATCTTTATTATTATATTATTTATTATTTCGGAGTGTAAGAAGATTGAGGTGGACTTCAAACCTGGTTATCCCTGCTTAGAGAAAACATCCAAAATAAGAACCTATTCCATATAAATACAGTTTTAAATGCACTAATTATCATGATGTAGCTCATTTCCTTATAGAATAAATATACAAACACAACTTAAAAATTACAATTTGTGGTTTTAATGATTTTATCTTAAACCTGCATAAGGCGGGTGGGATAAAACCAGGTTTATTTTGCAACCTATTTTGCATTTTCTGGTAATTCTTATCTCTCTGATATTTTTCAGATGAGCTACTTTCTTTGATTAAAACAGCCATTAATGATGACACGCTGTCGCTTCTTCACAACACACAGTCTATTTTTCCTAGAGGCAGTTGCTTCAGCTACCAGGCTTCTGGAACCAGCTCCAAGTCTGGATTCATGGAGCAGAAACTCTCTTTAAACTTAACTTAATAGTTAGGATTGGATCATTCCTTACTTCCTCTGCAATTAATCTCTGCAGGCAAGAAAAAAAGGTTTTGGTGCTACAAGTTTTCTGGTGTCCTTTTGCAAGCTTCCCTTGCATGCAGATAAACAATCTATGTGGGGAGCAAAACAGGGATGGTACATGCTGAAATGCATCAGATAACCATTATCTGCTGAGGAAGTTTTACCTTTTTTATTTGGATTTTATCTGGTGGTTATACCAGCCAAGTCAGGATATTAGCCTGTGGGTTCTCAGACTCAGGCTGGCTGGAGGAACTCCCATGATGCACTTCACCTCTACTTCCCAGCTTACAGCCATCACACATTCATATGCTATTATTACTTTTTTTTCTCTCTTCATTCTCTCCTCATTAGAACCTGCCTCTCTCTCTGAGTTTGGTTCTGCTGGAGATTTCTTCCTGTTAGACGTAATTTTTTTATCCCCACTGTCTCCAAATGCTGCTCATAGGGCACTGGTTTCTAGCTACGTCTGTGTAAATATTATTCATTTAAACTGGCCTTAATTTTAATTATAGATTCTCTCCAGTAATGGTGCACACAAACCTGAAACTTAAAAAGGTGCCTGTGACTTTAAGAAGGAGAATACATCTTGTGATAACACAATGGGAAAAACTCTACAAAAACATCTCCTCACCACACGGTGTGTCGCTCCTCCAGTCGGTGACATGCACCCCCTGGGTCTGACAGGTGCTGGCATAGATCTGCAGCCAGTTACAGATTGTATCCTGAGCTCCCTGATCCAAGCAGGTGTCCTGGAGGCAGCTTTGATAAAAGAACGCTGGCGCCACCTTGCTGTGACACCGTGCAAACACGCCTGACCGATCAACAAGTAACCCACACAGCCTCACTGCCTCGGGCTCCACAAACACATAGAGCCCGTCACCGATGTGGAAACGTATGCCAGTGCTGACTCCATTTGCTTCATCGTCGCTCCCAGCGTTCATGTTGGCATCAGCCACCATGAGAGGGGTGTCATTTTGGGAGCTTTTCTCTCCGAGGCCACAGCGCGGGCAGGAGTCACCGCAGCCCACCTGGCAGAAGGTGTCCCTCTCCGCCCAGGCCATGCCCCAGTCGGTAGTGGAAAGGGTGGGTGGGGACAGAGGCACGCCCTGGCAAAGGCCACAGGTGGAGTTGTAGAGGTCGCGGGGTAAAGTCAAGAGCAGGAGAGTGTTCCAGTCAAAGGCCACCTTCAGGCCAAAGTCTGTCTCCAAAATGAGGTGCATGCCAAAGGTGAAGATATTGACCTTTCCTGGGCCCAGCTTCAGGGGAAGGTACAGTCGCTCCTTATTCACCTGAGTGAAGAGAGAAATCATGTAAAACTGGTTAAAGATTTAATATAAAATCCCAACTAACATAAAATCATTCCTACAGGAGCAACTTCTAGAAACAGAAGTTCAAGTCTCTAATCTGACTGACTTGTATATTTTCCAAGTATGTGGGGAAGCCCAGGTGGTGAACAGCTACTATTAAGACTGACTGAAAGAGTGTCTGTGAATTCCTCTCAGTATAATTGTCAGAGCGAGAGCGAAACGGAGAAAATTAAAGAAAGAAGGGTGTGTGAGCGAGTGTGTGGGTGGATGTGTCATTTATGTTGCTCCTCAGATCTTTTAGTCGCTTTGTGAACCTGGTCCAAATGTCGCTCAGGGTCGAGGTTTCGTCTGAGCCAAATCCAGGCCGATAAAAGATGCCCATTGAAATTAGATCCACCTTAAGCCAATCAAAGAGGAATTCACCCTCTGCCTGGTTATTCTATCGGCTTGATTAGAAATAACATGTCCTCACAAATGCAATAACTTCGACCTTCACAGGGCATGCAAAGAAAATAAAATCTGTTGAAGATTACCTCATTGCACAGACATTCTCATATATCAACCTAATGCTTACCGTGACAGTGTTTCTGTAGCTTCGAGATGCTTCAATTTCATACTCGTAAACTTCCAGCACAAAACCCCTCACCCAAATTGCTTGGCTCGTGTCTCTGTCCTCGTTACGAACCGCCAGTTTAAATGGAGGAAAAGTTCTGGTGATGGGTACGTGCGCCGTGTTCCCCCTCCCACATCTGGTGGTGACCATCCTGAGAGTGCAAGAGCTCTGCAGCTCGAACGGCACTCCGCCAAATGGCAAAAAATGTCCATAGCCAGCTGCCACACACAGGGCCTCAGAGCGCGGCTGGCAGAAATACAGGCCGTCATTCTCCTGGCAGTACTCCTCAGGGTGACACGGTGCGAGCTGACAGTATACAGTGTTGTCAGAGCCATTGCAGTAGCAGCGCTCCTGGCACTCCCAGTCTGTCCAGAAAGTCTGGTTGGTGGCCAGCTGACGCCTGTGGTAGATGCAGCCACAATCTCTGCGCGCCACGCACAGGCCATCCCGCAGCACGAAGCCGTCTTCGCACTGACACCCCTCCTGACAAGGCAGGGGGCACGGCTCTTCGGGGTCGTCCAAGTTGGCACAGGTCAAAGGGCAGGCGCTGGTGCACTCATCAAAGTGACTGTTCTCTGGACAGGGAAGAGCTGAAGAAGAGTGAAGGTCAGGGAGAGCAAGACTTAAGCCAATGTTCAGTCAAATATCTTACATGTGTTTTTATGTTATCCTCTGTATGTGTAGTACAAAATACACTGTGTATCACAGTCACAATACAAAATCACTGTAACTGGTTCCAGTTTTACTTTCCTTCTGACAAGATAAAACAACGGCTCCAAACAAGTGAGATGATAGAAAGAATCTAGAGACCATTGCTACAGAGGAAATTAAATAGTTAAATATTAGGTTAAGTTATTGTTGGGATTTTTTTTAAAGAAAACTGAATCAGGTGACCCTCAACCCTACCTTAGTTATACTGCAGTAGACCGCGGCTCATGGACGCTTCCCATGATGCACTGAGTGTTTTTCATCTTCACACACTTCGTTTCGCTCTCTTTGTGTTTATACACCACTCTGCATTTAATCATTAGTTATTAATAATCTCTGGCTCTCTTCCACAGCGTATAGTTTATCCTGCCTCCCATCCCTCACCCCAACCAGTTACGGCAGATTGCTGCCCCTCTCCGAGTCTGGTTCTGCTGGAGGTTTCTTCCTGTTATAAGGAAGTTTTTCCTCTTGGGACAATCCACTTTTATAATTCTCATGCAAAATATATGAAAATACCCAGTCGCATTGTTATTATTGCTACTGGAACAAAGTTTTCAACAGTGCTGGTGGTAAAACTCAATAATAACTTACAATAAACAGGAGGGTTAAATGTGTTTTCAAGACACATTATACATTG
Source organism: Haplochromis burtoni (assembly GCF_018398535.1). Lineage (NCBI taxonomy): Eukaryota > Metazoa > Chordata > Actinopteri > Cichliformes > Cichlidae > Haplochromis > Haplochromis burtoni. The sequence goes on from NW_024582378.1 coordinate 2,788,184, forward strand.
TTGGGCTCATCAGCAAGACTATGTTTTTACTGTGTTTATTTTTGGTTTTTAGCCTTTAGATCCCCCCTCCTTATCCAATATGGATGAACAGAACAATAGCTTAGCCACTAGCTAGTAATGTATATTTCTTGCAGAGTTTCGGCAAAGTCCTAGAAGACTTTAGAATTCATTTATATGTGTTTGGGGGTAAATAGTCTGGACACACTGCAGGTTATTTATACCAGATTTTTACTATAGACACTGCTGCTCACAGTCTTTGATCACAGGCTCAGAATGTCTTGTTTTTTCCTAATGAAAGATTAAAGACCTTGCAATCTGTGACACCAAGACTTTGAAACAGTCTCCCAGCCCAAACGAAATTAGCTGACTCTGTGGACTTCTTTAAAAAGCGATCTTAACTTGATTTTGTATTGCTATTGCTTTTTGATTATATTTTACGATGCTTCATCCCAGTGTTTATTTATTTTGATTACATCTTTTGACTGCTTGTCTGTGAAAAGGCTTTATAAATAAACTTTAATTACTTAATTATTAGATTTAGTCCGTCTATGCATCTCTGTTTTGGATCTACAGAGAAGAGTTTGATAATCGACAACTTGCTGATCTTTCTAATGACCAGCAAGAGGTGACTTCTCTGATTTCAACAAGAAATCCAGCTGTGTGAAAATCTATAGAAAAATTTCGTACAGTGCCCTTCATTTGTGCTTTAAGTAATCACTTTTATATATGTTTATGGCCTCAGCTGCTGCTATGAAGTCATCTGGACTAAGTTTATGGTCCCTGTTAGCCTAAAAATGGAAGATGATGCAGTGTATAGTTTAGGGGATGCCTTGATTTTACAGTCATTTCCCGCTGTTTGTAACATGGCCTTTCAAAACAACAAGCTCGCCAGGGAAAATGCTCAGTTTGAGACCTGACAACAGGCCCTCACTAGCCAATGGTTGACGTAATGGTCCATCTTTTATATAGATGTAATAGCCAAAACGGTTACTCACGACAGTTGGTGGTGCTCCTCCATGAAGCAAGTCCTACTTGAGCATCCTGACAGGCGGTGGCGTAAGCCTGCAGCGAAGAACACAGGGCTGAGCGGTTCCCTTCCCTCACGCACATGTTATACAAACAGTTCCTGAAGAATGGCGAGGGGTTAACCACTGCGTGACACGCAAGAAAGGAACTATTCCCGGGGTCGTTGATATTGCCGCACATCCAAGGGCTCTGATAAAGACGTAAGTCTGTGCACATGCGGTACAGGTCGTCGCAGTCGCCATTGCAGGTAAGATCATCAGCAATGGAGCGCCAGCCGTCTGTGAACTGTTCGATTGACTCTGCCTGGCGTCCATTGGGTAGGCGAAGGTCATCGGTTGCATTGCTATTGAAAACACCACAAAGACCACAAGTAACATTGTAGAAGAGGGTTGAAAGGGAGATATTGAGGAATCCTTGATGTGTGTAGTGGACACGAAGCAGACCACGGGACTCCACCACTGTTGCATTGCCCGGCGCTCTGTAGATCATCATTGTCTCCATTGGATGGACGTATGGGAGCAACACTAGTTCACCATTCACCTGCAAAATAAAAAAGTGAAATATATTCAGCTGGTTCCAAGCCTCATTTTCATTGGACTCAAGAAGGCCTTCATTAAAAAACCGTTCATGTTCCAAAGTGCATTTATGTGAACTAGTTAGTTTAATTAATGCCAAAACCAGATGGCAGTTTTCAGACTTGTAATGTCTGAGACATGCTTTTATGGTCACACTCTCATATTGCCTCAAACAAATCTCAAGCCTATTACAGGTGATTAAAAGCAAACAAATTATTTTTAATTTTAAGTCTTAACATCAGCCTTGTTCAGCACAAACATTTTTTTTCTTTTAATGAGGCTCTCTAATGACTGGAGAGAGATTGTGGACTGCAAACATAGTTGTGTTCTTTGCTTCTGGCTGTTTGACTTTATTAAATTTCTCCAGTTTCATAGCGTCCGACGATTACACCTCCAAAGAAAGAGAGCTGCTCTCTTGTTTATTAATGTGGCTATAATATATAACTATTGTGTCAACAGATGCTAAAGTTAGATACATTTTTCCATGTTTAGAAAACCTTTAATAGGCTAATAAGCTAACATTTTTGAGCAACACAGACAGCAGAGATGTGTACTATGAAGGAAGATTTTGTGACTAAAGTTGAAGACATAACCCGCTTGGGGGCAGATTATGTTTGCGATTAGAGAAAAGAAAATCAGAAGATATGAATTCACTGTCTGGTGACCAATCAGCTCCCTGGATCAGAATTTCCAGAAAACCTCTGTGCACAGATAGTAAGAGGGTCTTTTTTCTGTTTCTGTTATTTAAAGAATTCTTCAACAATTTTATTGTTCTGTAAGCATTAATATAATATGCTAAAACAGTTTTCTCAGTCGTTCAGAAGATATTGGAGGCCTTTTATCTATTTCTTTTACCTAACAACTTCCAGTTCATTTTAGCTAGCTAGCTAGCTAGCATTCCTTTAGTTAAAATATTGGTACGTTGTTTTTTTAATTTGCAGATAGCCATTTTAGCAATTAATTTGTTCATTCATAGTGTTAGCTAACAGTTTACATTGCTAATGCAATCATTTCCCAAGCACTTCAGAGAACTTATTCATTTTCCAAACAGCTTTAACTGTTAGCCACATACAACCTCTTTTAACAACCCATTTGTTAACACTACGACTTATTCTTCTTCCTCTTTTGGCTGCTCCTTTTAGGGGTCTTTGTAGTGGATTATCTGCTGCCATCTCACCTCATCTCTAGCTATTAATCTGTCAAAACAACCTCATGCATATATATCCTCCTTCATTATATCCACAAATCTTTTTCCTTTGTCTTTGGCCAACAGTAGCACAGTTTCCACCGCCACTCTGCTGGCAACTGGAGCACTGGACCTGGCCAATCTGGTAAGAAAATGGCATTCTTTGTGATCCCCATTTTTGATTTGGTACAGATTTTATTCCAGGACCCTCTTTCTGTTGCTACTCTTCCTATTTTTCCAGATATGGGACTCATAGTAGATGTAGGCTTGACTGGCTTGTAGTCCCACTGTGGTTGTGTTCATTTGTTTACCGGATGACCATTGCTGGCTGATAAAAATAATTAATGCATTTATTTTTGCTGTTTATTTCTATTGCTACTGCTTATGCTTGGGTTTGAATTCGTTTTTTCAGCTTAGACCTCTACCTAAATCACAATTCCAGCGTTTTCAGTTTCAATAAAAGCGAATCTGTTCATATACTTGCGGCAGTGCAGAAGTCTCCACTCGCTATTTTCCCAGATCCCAAAAACCCCCCCCACAAGATTTTTACTTTTTATGAAGAAATACTAACCTTGACTGTATCAAAATCCAACCCTCCCATCTGTGCCTCCACGTTAGCTAGCGTAACTACCACAGGTCTTTTCCAAGCAGGCCCTTTGTTGACCAACCGCCGGCCTAGCTTCACCTCCACCATCGAGCCGTTGGCTGGCACTGGAGCGCACAGCTTCAGTAAGTAATAAGAGCTGTCATCTGGGAACGACAGGAAGGTGCCATCGAAGGAGGATGTCACTGAGTTTTGGGTGACTGAGCAAACCCCTTCTCTTCGAGGGTAGCAACCCAGCAGGCCAACCTCTGCCTTACACACCTCACCCTCCTTACAGGAATCATTGAAACAAGAAACTTCCCCAGCAGGCCCACAGGTACACCGGAGGGTACATTCTCCTTCTTCACCGCTGGGACCTACCCAGAAAGTCGTATTAAGGGGGTAATAAAGGCCATTATGCTCACAGCCACAGTCTTCACGCTGTACACAGCGGCTGCCACTGAGAACATAGCCTGGGTCACACTGGCAGCCCTCAGTGCAAGGATGAGCACAGTACAAGGGAGCGGTGAGGTCTGAGCAGGAAGCTGGACAGGCGCTTGTGCACACTTGATACTGGCTGAAGTCTGGACAAGACCAAGCTAAGAAACAATAACGGAGAAGAAAAAAATTCTAATTTCATATGGTAGATAAGTGCTTTCATGTCAAATTTAGCATTAAGCAAACTGAATCTCACCACAGAAGGTGCGAGATCTCCAAGGTCGTATTGTGACACCAAGGGCCTGACAAGCCAGTGCATAGGCCTGGATGGCCTGGCATAGAGTAGTGATGTTATCCTTGTTGCTGCACATATCATAAACGCAGCTGTACACAAAGGCTGTAGGATCCACAACAGCTCTGCAGTCCCTGAATGGTCCATCAGTTTTGTTAATTAACCCACAGTAGTCAGACCGAAAGTAGAAAGCTTCTGCAAGAGGGTCACACATGCTGCAGTTCTGTGCACATCCATCTGTACACCTCCAGTCTGTGTCCTCTGCCCTCCAGCTGCCTCCCAGCTCCACTACACTTTCTGCCAGAGTGCCATCAGGTAGTACGGGATCATCGGCAGGGTCATCATTATAGTTGCCGCAAAGGCCACAAGTGTTGTTGAAGTAGGAGCTGGGTAGGGAGATGGATGCGTAATGTTGGCCATCGTAAGTTACCAAGAGTCCAAAATCAGTTTCTAAAGCAATGGCAACCCCAGATTGGTACACCCTGACAGCACCAAGCTGGAGTTGGACTGGTAAAGTCTTCACCAAGCCATCCACCTAAAGAGAGAAAAAAGGATGTTTTGGTAAGGGAACAGGTAGAAATCATTAACCAATATCTAGACAGTGTATCCAGGAGGAACGCAGCTATGTGCTTATCTTCTGTATCCATAGATTCTCACCTGGACTGTTCCAAAACTTCCTTTTGGCAGTGTAACTCGGTGACCATACACCTCCACTGTGACGTCTCTAAGCCAGGAAACAGAGGCAGCTCCACGGTTCTCGTTTTTGGCCTCCACACTGAAGAAGGGCAGCCCTGCTACCTCCCAGCAGGGCCGAGCCAGCAGGTAGGAGCAGGTCCCCTGGAAGTGATAGAGGAAGCCATCGAAGGTGTGATAGTGGGGGTCTCCGAATACCACGCAAGTGCTGGTGCGAGTGGGCTGACAGTAAAAGGCTCCTTCCAGCTGCTCACAGGTTTCAAGCTGCCCACACGGAGCCTCTTGACACTGCACCTCATTATCGATGTCGAGGCAGCGACACCGCTGTGAGCATCTGTCAGACAGCCAAAAGATCTCTCCCCGTCTGTAGTAACGGCCTGGAAAGGATGTAGAACAAAGTAGCATTTCATGGACTAATTTTAGTGAAGAATTCTTTGCAAAGAGTCAACCTGCATGCACATTATCAGTGTTTGATGTTTGACTTGCCATTGTAGCTGCAGCCATTGGCAGGATTAATCAGCTCAGTGTCTACACGGAAGAACCAGCGCCCAGGAATATTTACATTAGTTGTTTGTTCAATGTTCACTACATCATTTGACCGCGATCCCGGCAGGTTGAAGAAATGGCCAATATCTCCACCATTAAAACCTGACTAAAAAGGGGAGAGTTGTGAGGCATATCAGATTGAATGTCCAGAGGATCATTTCTGTATACGAAAAGCCTTATTGTCCTTATGAAATTAGGAGGCACAGTGAGAATACCTGAGCTGTTGTACCGCCCAATCCTGTTAATGGATCTCCACCACTGGCTGTTCCTGTGCTCCATGTGATTTCGCCGTAGTTGAACATACTGAAGAATGCCACGCCATCTGAGATGAGTACAGTTTGGAACGTGTTCACCTTTAAATCAAACAACGGGATTAAAAAGATTTTAAGAAAGAAGAAAAGTGAATATACACTAAACAAATGTATAATGGATGAAAATCTTTTTTTCCATGTAATTAACATCCACAAAATAGACAGGAAACTTCAACACAAAAAACCTGTTCCTGATTTAGCGTCATTTTAAAATTATGTTGCTTTGTACAGTGATGAGAATTGCCCATCTTGTTACAAACTGAAACAGTTGAAAACTTCCTGGATATTTTCTTATGTGTTTCTCTAAAAAGTGATCACTCATATGGCACTTATCTAACCTTACTAACCATTAACATAGCTTGACAAAACAAGCTACTTTCAACCATTCATACACACAGCAGTCTTTTTGTTTCACATACACACAGGCACACACAGGGTCTGAAATAAATACCCACTAACTGCCAAAAACGAGTAGATTTTCAACTTGGTGGGTTAATCGTGGATAGCTTTCTGCCACACAAATAGAACAATGTAGTGAGTTGCTTTGTAGTTAAACTGATAAACTATTAATAAATATACCTGAAAAGGTTTTGTTTAACTTTTGCTCCTGCCTCATAATTCAATTTGTATTAATGTGTTATCCATACAAAAACCTATTCATGTGATAGAAAAAGGCAGTTTTAGCTGGTTAAAAACATTATTGAGTGGTGCAGGTTTTACTGCATGAGCCCCTTTTGCACATATACTATATGGACTAAAGTAGTGGACCACCAACACACAAACAGGAGCTGCTCATCCACTGAATGAAGTTCCCAGTAACAGTTTTTGTGCTGATGTTAATGGCGATTTGAAGCTCTGCATTCACTGAGTCATCAGAGCGTTGGCGATTGTTACACAGTTTGTGACACTGCTCTGTAACTTTACGTGGTCTGCCACTTCATGGCCGTTGCTATGGATCCTACAGACATGTTTGGTGAGCTGGGGATGAATTGTAAGCTTTCGAATTAGTAATTCACTCTGCAGCTAAACCACCCAAAACACATTAATTACATTTAAATTGCAAAATAACTGTTTACTTGTCCAGAAACAGATGTTGGCTAGATTTGAGAAGTCTAAAGTAAAATATAGCAAGCTAAGCTGGGTAAACTACATGCATCTAACAAAAAAATACAATATAGCTACAAATAACACTTAACCTAACGTCCATCCATCCATTCGCTTCCGCTTATCCTTTTCAGGGTCGCGGGGGGCGCTGGAGCCTATCCCAGCTGTCGTAGGGCGAGAGGCAGGGTACACCCTGGACAGGTCCTTAACCTAACGTATTTACATTATTTTATCTTCCTCATTTTCTTTGGGATGGTAAAGAAAATTGCATAGGGACCATAAAATATCCTCAAACACACGTGTATAGCATTATGTCTGAATGGCATGCTAGTTCTTATAATGAGTGTGTTTGAATCATATATGGCAACCAGGTGGCAATTATTGAGGCTCACACATTTATATACAGTACCAAAGTCTGTGTACACATGAGAAATACAGCAGATGAAGATGAAGCAGATGCACGTGGGGCATATTTTCCCCTTTTGATCAGCCAGTTCCTATCCACATACTGGTGGAAGTGAATGACCAGAATTCAAACTATGCCAGAGTTAAAACTTTACCGGAGTTGTCTGGCTTCCTCCATAGAACGTGACTTGGTGCCATGTTGCAATAAAGACCCATGTGGCAGTGAAGGTGGGCATGTTTTTGAAATACTTCCGAACATCTTGTGTTGCCCTTTCGAGAATTTCTGGCTCGGTGGTCTCCCGGTAGTACACGTCTCCGCGGATGCCATTGTGCACATCTGCCCAGAGTGGAGCAATAAATGACCTGCTGTCACTCAGGGGAAAAGCCTCTGGTGTGAATTGGCTAACCTGCACGTTGAAGGAGATTACACCATTGTTGTTGACCTGTGAGAGGAAAGAAGATGATTTTTATTTCAGTTTCATGGTCCAGCATTAGTTAGCTTTAAAGATATTGATTGAAGGACTGTGGAATTCAGGGCTTACATAGATAGAGCGGTAAGGGATATTGAAGAAAATAAAGGGGATGAGTAAAGTAATTTCAGGAGAACTTCCATCGTCCATCTTTGGAGTCTCTAGATCCCTATGGCCAGGTCCATACGGATACAGCGTATCCTGAGTGTTACCTTGAAAAATAATGTACAAGAGCTCATCAAATTGTAAGAGTTGAGGAAGAGAATGGTATGCTAGCTCAATATTTGCATGTCTTATACCTCTTGTGTGTGCAAAGATGCTGAAGATATGGAGCAGAATGACTGGACAGCCTGGCCTGACCATTCTGTCAAAAAAGCAGAGACACAATTTAAAGTGGTGTTACTTAATCTGTGCTGCATTTTCCTTAAAGCTAATGGAAACGCAGGAAGTCATGAGTCATAGGACAACTTCCCATAAGCAAGGCTGTGAGACAAAAGAAGTGAAGAGGTAGAACCAACGAACCAACGTCACGTTACTTCTTTAAAATCAGGCTCCCAGGGCTCCCATGAGGAGCCCTGAAAAGGCCCTATTATGCATGCCAGAACAATGTGTCAGGATCACATTTGCCTTAAAGTCCCATGTGAGCCTCAACAGTGGACCACAGGCCTCTCTGTGCCTGAGTTCCCGGCAGCTGACAGGACTGGCCGGCTCTGCTCCAGAGTCTCTCTGTCTGAAGCCGCGAGGCTGCTTAGGACCTCATTACCACTTCTGTTTGGGACCTATCCATGTCTTGTTGGCTGAAGGGAGAGGAGCATAAACGCTGGGGCACTAATGGCTTTAAGTGAGCAGGTTTGAATTGCTAAGGTCCTTGGAGTAGCCCTTAGGGGCCTGGTTTGGCAAGTTTCCCGTTGGCAAAATCAGATGTACAGCCAAGTTGGCAGTCTACAGTCATCGTATAGCATTTAATCTTAATTGTTAAATAAACTAGAATGAAACTCCAAAAAGAAGGTACTGACTCTATAGTCAGCAATCAATTAGATAGTGGTACAGCTAAAATTGGTTCCCTCTAGATATCACAGGCTTCAATAGACTTTAGTTTTTCCAGCCAGCGTTCGGTACAACTGCACAGTTTTCATGCTTCATTAAAAACTTTTTACCAATTAGCTGCCTGCAAGCTACAAGAGATAGTTACTTTCTAATGACCACCTAATAAAGAACAATCTAATCCCTGTAAGCCGTTTGGTAATTTACTGATAACAATGATGTGTTTGTTTTGTTTTAAACATAGGATTTAAATGACTTCATGGATAAACGAGGTTAATACCACTCCAAGTAACTTGGTTTGGGCACTAGTAAATAGTTTAAAAGTTTGCATATTTCATTGGGTAGTTCAGTTTGTAAAACAGTGTTCGCTGTAGCTGCAGGCTAGCAGTTTTGACATATATAGGCGTATTTATTGAAGCATTTATACAAATATTTATAAACCATATAATTTAAAATGAAAAGATATGGTTTTATTTCATTATACGTGAATGAATGAAAGCTATGAAAAGCTAGTCGACCAACATGGCGCGAAAGTAAATCTGGAGCATCTCTGCGCTATCGACCAAAAATTAAGAAAACTGTTATTTTTCATTTTTAATGCAATAAATAGACCTTAGTATGATCTGGGAATCTTTATGTGAATCCCCCCCACAGCACCTTCTGCACGTAACCGATACAAAACGAATGCAAGGCCAATTCGAGACGTCTCCCAAATCTCTCTAATGTGTGAATTCTGCTCAGGCGGACATTAAATCGCATTCAGGTGTGCCAAGGTTAGTGGGCACTGCTGAGAGAGGTCTGCTGTAATGTCATCAGCCTCTCATCATACATTGTTAACAGAAAGATTAACCACAATTGCTCTTTTCACTCTTGTGACTCACCATGTTATCTGACTGGCATTAAGTCCTTTTAGTGGCTTTTAAGGTGGCAATTAAGATAAAACCCGAACACAACACTAAAGGGTGTTTATCTCTTTATCTCTGGGGTCACACTCAAAAAGAGACCAATCATGTTGTATTAAAGAAACATTAGAAGTTAATTCACTCAATGAGGATTAATATACAGATTTTTAGATAGATATGATTGTCAAGATCAAACAGTGATCAAAATGTAACTCACAGTTTTTTGGGGGCTTTTTTGTACTCAGTTCCAAAAGTGGAAAATAAAGTAATGTCAAAATCAAGAATTACATTTGAGAGTTTAAGGTTGTTTTAGGGGGGGAAATAAAGGGAAAAACAGGCATTTTTACTCATGAAGTTTGCAAACGTTTAACGTGAATCCAATACTGGAATCATCACCAGAAGAAAACACATGATCCCAACAATTTTAGATAGAAAGTGTTATTTTTTTACACCCCCCCCAAATAACTCCTGTGACATACAGGTATAGTCTGTATTTGCATGCTGATTTAAAACAGTACAGCTTTGTTGTTATAACCGCAGTCAGGTTATAAATTCAGAAAATACTGAAATAGAGTGAAGGACAAAAATGATGGACTCACCTGCCTTCAGGAGATGAACATCTAGCACCTTACTAGTCTAGTGGCAATCTCCACAGAGCAGTATCCCATCCAGGGAGTGATGGAGGGAGTAAAGAGAGGCAGTCGAAGTGATGAAGAGCAGCTGGATGTCCTGATGGAAGAGCGCTTCTTGTCCGCGTCCAGCTCCGCAGGAATTACCGGCAGAACCAACAGCAAGCTAGAGTTTTTTTGTTCTCGCCTAAACTGGGAATCAGTGAGAATCAGTGGAAGGAGCTTTGCCTAAAGAAGCAGGTGCAAACTTTACCTGGGATAGTGTTCACGTTAATCTGAGATCAGTGTTTGGGGACGGGGGTGGGTGCGGAGGAGAGGGGACTTGAGAGGAGGGACAGCGGAGGAATCCGGGAGAGAGAGGGAGAAACTGGAAACAGAGTAAGAAGAGCAAGAAGGTGAGAGGGGAAGTCAGAGGTGGAAAAACAAAAGAGAATTACTGTCTGGAGACATGTTTTAAATACCACAGAAGAGGAATGTTGTGTACAAAGAGAGGCTCTCATGGGATGAATGCAAGCCTCTTTGGGCAGGACCGGTCATCAACAGCAGCAAAGTGCCAATTGATGATAAAATGTGTCTGTGGTGGACGATTTGGTGGGAAACACTGTGGCTTTTATGGGGGTTTTTTGGAAGGGGGTTGAATGATAATGTGTCCTTCACCACCTGAAGCAGCAGTTTAAAATGTTTCTCTCGTTTTGACTGTTTTTTGTGCTGAAAGTGTAAAAGAAGGTCGTCTTTGGATCAGGACTCAGTTGTGGTTAGAGCCTTACCAGAGTTCACTCAGTACAGTTAAATCTCAGAGCACCCGAGCACACAGACTCACCAAAGGAGTACAGTCTCACTCTGGGGGCGTTTATGGACCAAAACCAGAAGCACACACACAGTCTGAGACCTAGCTCTTTAGCTCGGCGGTAGCTAGAATTACAGAATTAACATCAGTCACTTTGGGTACTCTGTGTAGCCCCCTTTTTTAATTAGGTACAGCCTCATTTACAGGGTTATACAAGACACTTCATTTCCATAGATGCTGGAGAGATACTGAGGGGAAATCTCAGGTGGATCCACGCTGATAGGGTCTGGGAAGGAGAGGGCAGTCAGTTTGGTCTTTGTTGCCGGAGGACAGTGGAAGTAACTGGAGAGGCAGGGAGCAAGATGTGTGAAAGGCTCCAGGACTGAGGGCAGGCCCCGGGCTCCCATTAAGCAGCACTGAGACTCTCTGCGGAGGCTTCTTTTATACCTCCCACGTCTTGTTGTGTAAATGGTCACATACTCTTAAGCGAGCTGTGAAAGAGAATGTCATACAAAGAGGGACAAAAAAAGTCGGCAGTTACAGGTGACCTAGTGGGCTGAGGGAGCTTCCTAACCAAGGGTTTGTGTTTTGGGAAATGTCGTAGATGGAGAAGTTGGAAAGACCTAGATGGCCCGATTTCTTGTGATCGCACAACGCTTCTTTTTCCTTTGTCTACGAGGGTGGTCGTGTCACATGGCCTCTATGTAATTATGGTTGTTAAAGGGGCCAACTGTGTCATAGAGCACATTAGGATGTTATATTTGGGCCAACTGCGAGCATACAGGTCTGTACGGAAGCCCATTTCCGCCATAACTCGAAATTTCAAGTTATTTTCTTAAAATTTCGACTTATTAACTCAAAATTTCGACTTATTAACTCAAAATTTCAAGAAATGTAACTTGAAATTTGGAGAAACATAACTTGAAATTTTGAGTTACTTTTCTCCAAATTTCAAGTTAATAACTCGAAATTTTGAGTTAGGTCTGCCAATCAGTAATCTATGTGAATGAGGTCACTTTCTTATTACCTGGAAGCATATGGCGCAGAGTAACGCACACTCAAAACCGGATCGCAACAAATTGGTGCTTTCGCAAGTACGTTTGCTGATAGTAATGCCATGTGATTCAGCTAATAACACAAGGATTTCATCATTTTTGAAACCACGCTGAAAATACTCAGCAATCTGTGCATTCATGACTGGATGTAATACCGGTAGCTTAGCTGTAGCATTTGTACCTGAGGGCTTCAGCTTCCGGGTAACAAGGAAATTATGTCATTCACGCAGATTACTGATTGGCAGCACTAACTCGAAAATTTGAGTTATTAACTCAAAATTTGGAGAAAATAAGCACAAATTACAGAGGTGAAGACTGGAAAAAAAACAACCAAAAGATGAACAACACCTTAACCCAAGCCATAAAATTTAACTGAATGGCTCGACTCAAATCAAATCAACTAAAAAAAAAAAAAAACCACAACGAAACTGCAGGTTGATCCCAACTCAGCTAATACATAATAAATCAAAGCTGCAGAAGCAGTTAAACATTGAGGTTAGTGCTGATGGAGTGCAGAGAGTTAATGATTTGATAGATACAATAGATAAAGACAACAGCACTAAGCAAGAGGGGAGAGAGAAGGAGAGCATGCATCTTAACTTAATCTAAAGACAGAAAATGATTAAAATGAGAATGTACTGACACACTGAGGCATGCTTAATACAAAAAACCTGTATTCACAGTTTTACACTGTGAAGCATGTGAGTAACTTGGATGCTATAGTAAGACCACCAACTTCTTCGCAAAATCTCTGTGAGTGGTGGTGAAATCAGAGATGAAGACAAAGTAAAAGTGCAGTTAATTTTTGAGAAACCCCCACCCAGACCCCCACCACTTGGAGAGTAGATGGCGAGTGTTTGCAGACAAGTTGGCATGTTATATGCAAACTATGGTCAACTGCAACAATATGAAAGCCACCAAAGCAGTTGCAAATCGGCATTCTGTGTTAAATAATACATATTTTTCATTAGCAACCAGTTTTGGTTAACTTGCCTCCAGGTCTGTACGACTGGAGCTTTATCAATTTATTTCACTTAGGGATTAAAACTGTTTCTAACCAGTCAAAATAAAAGAAATGGGGAAATGAAAGAACCTTTACAGTGTATGTACACACTATCATCATTAAAACGTTTTAAACCATTTGTATTATATAAAATCAAAGCATCTTTCAACCTTTCCTTCAGATTTCCTAGTGATATAGAAACTTTCATAAATGTTGGACACTGAAGCTGTTGTAATATCATCCTTGCATCCTTTTGGTAACACTGGTGCTTACAGATGGTGAGAGGTTAAATGCCACTGGCTGAAACTACTTAAAAGAAAGATGGGTGGATCTGAAGAACTATTTTTACTCATGTCAGCATATATTTTGGAGTTTTCCATCAACAGCACACTCAACAATCATGCCTCTTTGAGAATGACTGGTCACTGTTCAAACTCAAGGGCTGTTAATCTATTCCTTTAAGTGTTTGTTGGCGGACAAGCACTTGGCAGCTCCTATCGAATCTCTTGGAGAGTTCCCCAGTACCAGGTTAGAAATTCAACTAAGGATCCCCAACATGCATAAAATAATTTTTTTTTCTTGCTTAAAGTTGGTTATGAGACATAAGGTAGGTCAAAGGTTTCTATCATCAGGAGGGCATTGTGTGGGAACAGGTCAAAGTATCTAGCATCACAAGTTTTTGGAGAATCCATCAAGCCTGACCTTCACATAAAAAGGTCCTGGACTGGATACCCACTGAGCTCTGTTTAGCAGTCACCTAATCCTTGGTGCGGACCACTTTAATTCAACCCCTTATGCCCAGCAGTTGGCTCTGCCCTGCCCTCCTCTCCCTTCTTTCCATTCACAATGGTGGACCTCCTTCCAGTAACCCAAACCTTCTTAACCCAATGACTCCTTCATCCTACCAAACAATAGGCCCTGTTTAGCCTTCCTGCCCTTAGCCCCACTTCATAATGCAATGGGGCAGATCAAGGGTAGATCAGAGTACCAACTGCACAGCCAGGTCCTGTTTACACAACAAAGTGCTTTGTGGGATGGATGCACTGCAACAATCTTCCAACTTCAAGTACGTTCATATTCTCAGGATGGTGCATCTGCAAAGTTAAATTGCAGATGACATTTGTTCATGCAACACTGATTGAAAACTTGCTAACTATTGCTTTGTATTGGTTTACACTATCCCTGTTCAATTCTATCCAGGAATTCAATATCCAATGGGTTGATTGGTTGATTCCCATTACAATAAAATTTGTTTGACGAGATCAAACAATTCACTTAGCCTAAGGTAATAGAAGTTTTAAAATTACCAAGATAAAAAAAATAGAGATAACAAAAATTTTAAAAGGCCATAAATATTTAAATATTTTTACATTTATAAGTGCATGTGGGGGTGGAGGGTGTATGTTATGCTATGTTATGAGAAGAATAGCGTTGAAAGCAGCGGTTCACGTGACAAGGTTTTAATAACAATGTTGATGTTGTAACAATTGTGCATCAGGATCGCTACTGAGTGTCTCTAAACGTATAATCAATTTTTGATGTAAGCCGTTTTAAGTTCCTCAAGCAGGACAGAACAGAACAAAACACCCCATGGATCCTAAACGCTCACATACATGCTGACGATGGAGCAGTGAGGCTACACTAGGAGCCTCAACTGGACATCCTGCATACGATGTCCAGTTGCTTGCTTGCTTGTTCTGCAGGGTATACTTTACCATGTGATTGAAAGTATGCTAACTTATGATGTTAGCATGCAGTATCCCATGGTTTCTCAGACAAATCCTTCCATCTCTCGTGTATGAAAATGGTTTGAAATAGCAGAAATATACTAACCAAACAACCATCTTTCATAGCGTATGGCTAGAAGCCAGTCAATTGTTAGGTAACTACCTAAAAGCCAAGGGTTTCCATTCATTCAGTAGGATGAATACTTGTAAAAATTAAGCTAAATAAACTAAATATAATTGCAGTCTATCCTGTTAATATCAAGACTTTTCTCTTATAAGCAATTACCCCGTGGCTTGACGAAGGCAGCTCAAAGCATGATGTTGTCGTGGAGATACTAACCTTAGGGTGACACTGGAAACGTTATTGGGACAACCGAAGTTGCTGGGATTCATCCCTAATTATGTTCATGTGAGGTATTGCCGTGTAATTATTTTCAAGACATTTGAAGTTGTGACCCTATGAAGATCTTAAGACACCAAGAAATGTGGTAATAAACATGGCTGCCAAAGGTCAGTACAGACAATGAGTTGAGAAATGCAGACAAAAAAAGTATAAGAAAAAATAATCTCGAAGGGAATAAAAAGAAAATACAGCTTTCTAACTACAGGACCAAAATGCCTCCTTGGATCCCAGCCATTGACAAGTTGTTCTTCATGCTGACAATGTGCTGAGGAGTGGGTAGTGATGGTTGGCAGAGATATCCTACACAGGATTAGTGCCATGGTGTTGGAAAAAGACGAGGAGGAAATTAAGAGGGAATGCCCCAGAAACACAACACCGCCTGACACGTATGGAATGGACTTTTTGCAGCTCGACTGAAACACTCCAGCGATAAAGAGAAGGTCTGCAGGATTCCTCCGATCTTCTCCAGGGCCAAGCATTAAGAAACAGAGCTGTGCACGCTGATCTCGTGTCCCTTTAGCTCGTAACACGAGCAGTGTGCCCACTCCATCCCTTGTCTTTCAATCAGGACGGTGAAATGTCAACATGTAAAGAGGCCGGTTCATATTATTAAACTAATCTGAATATCTGACAGTTTTTATACTAACCAGTAACTTTTTGCAACAGATGGAATGACAAGTCCATTTGTACTTTTTGAGATAATGAATAGCGATATAGGCTCATCAATTAGTCTCACCAGCGACAGTTAAATGGCAGTGGCTATTAAAAGACAGACTTGAGCATTAGCTCACACAGCTAGCACACATCACAAGAAGATTTACCCAAACAATTTGTCTGCTGTCCAGATGTAACAGACCACAACGTTTTGGGACACTGAAAGTGAAAAGAATAAAGTGGCTGTGCAGGTTTGCAAACATATGACAAAAAAAACAAAAAAAAACAAAACACGACAAGTTCATGAGAAAAAAAATAGCAGTATTCAAGATCAAAACGGGCAAATTTATGACAAAAAATATAAAAAGGGGCAAATTAAAGAAGAAAAAACTAAACTCACTAGACAGGAAAACATGATAAAATTAATAATAATAATAATAATAAAAAGGCCAGTTGCTCCCAAAAGTCAAATTCATAATGAAAAACTGATAACTTCATAAAGACATGTTCTACATTAAAAAAAAAAAGAAGTACATTTAAATACAAAAAAAGCCAAATAAAATGGGGACATTCTGGGAAAAACAGACTTAATTGTCAAATAAATGACGAAACAAAAAAAGAAAATCTGTCACATCAACCCACAGCAAGAAGGTTTGAATCCACCAATCAACCGAGGTCTCCCTGTATGGGTCTTAAAGTGACAGATGAACTCATTCATAACCTCACTGTGGTATTTTTACATGCTAGAAATGTTTCCTACAGTTGATATGTGTATGTTTGCTATAGTGTCCATATGAACTGGATAATGAACAGTTGTGTGGGGTCATTTAATGTCCCGAATTAGATAAAAACAAAAAACTAAACACAAAAAAATCCCCCCACACACTATAGGTATTGACTATTACTGCAGAATTATTATGAAAAAATAACACTGCAATTAGCTGGAACAATCAGTATTTATTTATTTTTTTATTTAAGAGAAGTTAAAGCACCATTATACAGTACAGGTATAGAAAGATTGCAGTAATGCAAACAAGAATTAAAAGTGCACGGAAGAAAAGCAATACAGAGAGCAAACGAAATATAAATTAAACACCACACACTAACCAGCACAAGGCAAAGTGAACTTTAGATCATCTACTTTTTTTAAAACTTTTTAAAATCTGTAAATAAACTCTGTTTTGGTATTACTGAAGGATAGATAAAAAGGTGACAGGCGCAGTTAATATTCTAGAAATGTCAAAATTACAAATGCCCATAAAACAACATCGTTTCCCTGAAATGACACGTCTTGCAAATGATGAAATGCTGAAAGAAACAAAGACATATGAGACTGTGCAAACCAACCTCACAATGATCCAAACAAAACAAAACAAACCCCTCACACTTATCCCAGCACTTCTCAACAGCCCACTCATCATAATACAGATTAATAAAAGTCAATAAAACAAAGAGATCTCCAGTCATCTACTACACAAAGAAAATCTGTCAGTCCAGATGGCACTGTGAGCCTGCCGCAGGACAAGTGCACCCCAGCACATGTTCACATGCTTGCATAAGCACAACAAAACACTTTATTTGCGGACGCTCAAGAGAAGCATTTTGACCTGGGAGCTCTAATTAGAGTCTAAATTAGAGAAAGAACCACAGCAACAATCACTTAACTCCAAATAACTTCACTTGCTACCAACGAACACGTGAAAAAAAAATGCACCAGTATTGTTATGACACATAGTTTAAGTGACTACATCTGTAATGCTCCAGCTGGTAAAACACAGCAGACACCAACAGCCAAAGTCTCGTCAGCTAAAGTAAAATAAATGTTCAGGCAATAAGATGGGTTGAAAAATTCCTGCTGAAAGCTCACAACACCAGGACCTGCGAAACAGCGCAAACTAAAAGTTTGGGTGTCTGTGAGATGGAAATGTAAAGGAGAGAGACTCGGGTGGACCGGTGAGGGCCAAGAAGCTGTTTGGTGAACCTGTTCCAACTTAAATCCAGCGGAAGTGTCCGTGACACAGCAGCTGGTGTGTGGTTACCATACAGAGTGAGCCTCAGCGCTTCTCAGCTGCTCTTGCGCTCCATTCATGCGCAGGACAGCCAGAAGACCTGCGGTAACTTGAGCATCAACACTCCTTCTTTTCTCTGTCCCAGACCCGAGCTCACCTCAGACATGTCTCGTCTTTCTGCCAGGGCGTCTCGACTGAGAGGTATCCGAGTGTGTGTGCGAGTCTGCGCGTGCACGTTACACCCAACACATGGCATTTATGCATCAGCTTGCAGGTTATTCCGGGAAATTTCACTACAATCGCGTGGAGAAAGTCTAAGTAGGGAATTACATGTGCTGCTTATCTACAAACTCTTCCTGCAGGAAATCAAAACAAAACAAAATCTTCTCCACTTAAATAATGGTTAGAAAAGTAGAGCAGTGCTTTGAGGCTGTCATCATCATGAAAATGTAAATAAAACGTAATTTTTTTAATGCAGTGCAAATATGGATGGTGCCCAATTTACAAAACCTTGGCACTACAAAAAAATCAAGACCACGTTTAAAGCCTGATTAGTTGCAATCATTGCAGTATGATTATTATTATTTATTTATTTTTGTCGTCATGGTTGCTTCTGGAGAACGTAATAGGTTGGAACAATTTTAGCCCAGACTGTACAAAATCTCCTGCAGCCAGTTTATAGCGAACAGGCATCAATTCATCTTTTACAAAAGAAACATGGAGAAAAATGACAATGCTGATCAAAGTGTAATCATTACGGAGGAACAATGTGCAATGAAAGTGGCAGAATGTATTCTCAGAAAGGGCATTTCTGATATCCAATGAATTTGAATCTGAAATCGTGTATAATTTATATTTGTCTCCTAATTTTATTGTATTCGCTCTTTAAAAATACTAATTCGTTCTCAGTTTGGTGCAGAAATATCAACAGTAGGGATTAGAAGGTTTGTTTTAACCCTTCAAATGCTTTAATTATAAGGTGATTTTAGTTTTAAAATTGGTGTGCAATTTATGCATTTAATTCATAATAAGGGAAACAATTTAAAAAAAAATTAAAGACAGTTGTATGAAGGAAAGTATGATCTTAATGTTCTGCAGCCCCTAAAAATCTAAAAACACATCAGATATAAATTTGGCTGAACTCCCCTTCGAGGTTGTGTTCTTGTGCCTATCCCGATCACATTAGCGCGGTGGCTTTCTTTGGATGCGCCTGCTCTTACCACCTGCACTTGCCTTTCTTTGGACTTGCTTAAACAAACAGTTTTTCAACAAACAGTCCAGTTTTCAAGCCTAAAAGTTCAACATCAGGTAAAAATAGCAGAGAGGAGGATGCCCACACGTTCTTGGCATCCTCCAAGGTCAGCCAGTCCACTATTAAAGACCATGAGATCTACTATAATGTCTTGATGGACAATATTCAAGGGGAAGGACCTGGATTGTAAACACATATGACATATGCATGGCACATGGCTCTCAAGTCTACCAGCTCTGCCTTCCTGCAATTTCCATTGTTTTCTCAGAAATTAAATTCAAGCTGAATGACTGCTGTTTTGACTGCAAAAGATATCCAGCAAACAGAAGAACAAGTGGAAGTGGTCATAACAAGACTGATATTTATCCAGAGGTGCACATGTGGAAGACCCTGAAGGGGAGAACGGCCAAATTTCGAGTCAGGTATGGTTTTTCGGCCATTAAGGGAGCAGTCCTAGAACTTTTTGATATTTTTTTTATGCTTCATCAATAAGATGTAAACTGCACTTGTAGCTCAAGCCACATGAAGCATAGAAATGTGCGACTTGCATTCAAGTCTTTGTAAATATCGAACAACTATGTGCAAATGTACTATTGCATAAATGTGATCAAGATTTTAGACAGCAAACCTCTTTACCATCAAAAACACCCACCCTTTTTTTGATATCTAAAAAAAGGGTTCAAGTCAAAAGCGTAATATCCAGTAATTTATCATTTCTACAATTCCTCCAATCCAAGTCATCCAGAAGTGGAGAACCTCCCGACTCAAAGACCCGAGGAGCTGCAGCGGCTTTTGTCCCTGGGCACTACCAGGATCTCGTCCCCGTCTCGAATGCCGTAGGAATGCAGGGCCCGGGTGCCGCACTTCAGCTCCTCTGGTCCAAACATTGAACACATCTCTCGGTCGATGTAGAAGAGCCTCATCCCATTGGGTAGCTGCAGCAGACCCTTAAGGTGTTTTTTTAGGTCACCCACTGTTTGCTCCAGACGGAGGCTGACTGTCTCCACCCTGTCACCCCAGCGAACAACCACCATGGTGAGGCTGGGTCTCAGGTCTACCTCAGCCAGTGGAGCCAGGTGGCCATATTTGGACACGAGGATACGGTACCTGCAACAAAGCAGAGCTTGTGTTATTTTTTATTTGTTATCAGCTCAACTGAATGACATCAGCATACAGCAAAGACACACAAACTCCTACAAGACATACACTTGAAATCTACCACACAAAGTATGGCGTTTCTCAGACATGGCAGTGACTACATAGTCTCTGAAAAGTGAGGCCCTTGCAAAGTATCTCAGGGTGTTTTAACACCTCTAGTTTCTTTAGTCTTAATCAGCTGATGAATTTGTAAACTTGTGGCTTTTACTCATGGCTTTGTTTCTTTTTACAGAGAGAAAACTCCAAGTCAACCAAAAATGCATCACCACAAACCGTGGCAGAGCAGGCATTCTGCTTATTGGCCAATGAAGGGAAATGCTGTCTTCTGGACCTTTGGTTTATTCCACAGCTAGCTGCTACAGTTTGAGC
Source organism: Haplochromis burtoni (assembly GCF_018398535.1). Taxonomy (NCBI): domain Eukaryota; kingdom Metazoa; phylum Chordata; class Actinopteri; order Cichliformes; family Cichlidae; genus Haplochromis; species Haplochromis burtoni. The sequence goes on from NW_024582378.1 coordinate 2,808,805, forward strand.
TCTCTGCATGTGTATGGTCTTCTGCCGCATCCTAGGATGCAAAGCACATCTGACTACGAGGAGGCATTTATCTCAAACTAGCAGCGCACACCTGGTAGTTGGGGTTGGATGGAGGTCAGATTATGTTCTGACTATAAATTAAATAAAAAAAGACCAGAATTTGATTTACACGGCCTAAACAGCGCAGGTGTGAAAAACCCCTTAAATCTTTATTTTTTTATAATTGCAAGGAGGTAGTGATATCTATGACTGCAAACAGACTGGTACTATAAGAGTCTATGGGAAAACAGCCCTCAGGCTTGGCCTCTAGAAACACTTTCCTGCTGAATTCATCCACTCAGTTCAGGTCATTCTGAATAAAACATTAAGACCCTTTTATAAATGCACCCATTCTAAGTTTCAGAAAGGAGGATTTTCCAGGGTATGCTAACCGCTAACTAGCTCATTATATGCATATAATTTTTGAATATTTGCCAAAACTAACTGAAAAATGAGTTTGTCAGACATGCCTGCATGTTATTCTACAAATATATGGAAAAATATTTGCCCAAATAATCATGATAACACATAATGGCATTTTTAAGGTAGACCACAGTGTCTCTTTGCCTCCCCCCCCCCCCATTGTTGCTATGGTAAATAACATACACCCTGTACTAATGATAGGATGTAGGCTTCATTTCGACATTCAAAGAGCAGCTTGGTCTACGGCTCCACCCTGCCCTCTGATGTCACAATCACACTGTGTTTTAGCACTGATTTACTCTAAATGGAATCAAAATCTAGAAATTTAACAACAAGCTGTACAAAATAACACTTAAAACTAAAGACAGAGATGATAAAGTCATTGTGAAAATGCTTCATGAGGTCACGAATCAAGTTAAAAGCAGGGCAATCTTCTTATAGACTTGTATAGGACAAGACTTCTCTTTGTGCCCTCTGCTGGCTGTTATGAAGAATGCAGGTAAAAGGCTGTTCAACACTGGCTTCACTTTTCAGACTCACAGGTTATACATCCTCTTTTTTTCCTTCTTAGATGAAGTACAGGTGTGAAATAGAAACAGCAAGTATATTTAAGATATTTCAGATTTTTTTAAAAAGACTTTAAACTCAGGGTTATGGAAACAAGCTATGAGTGTTTAAGAGGCAGAGAAACACCGAGTTGTCTGCCACTTGCTTGCCGTGAGAAAGCTCTCAGCCATCTCAGGGGAATGCGTGTTCGAGATAAGGCCCCAGGAACGATTAAATAAAATCCAGGAGAAAAGGCCTGTGCTTTCAAAGCTACTGTAACAGCTGGGCCAATCAAAGCAATTTCACTTCCCTCCCCAAAACTCCTCCACAAAGCCGCTGCCCTGGCCCTGGGATTTTCTGGCCAAACTTGCAGTCCACCCTGGGAATTCTCCACTAAGGCCACAGTGCACAAAGTGCCATTCTAAGAGACGCCATTTACCAAAGAGGCTTCATTTAAGGTGGTAAGCATGGTATAATGGGGCAAACAATGCTGCGGGTGATAAGAAGCCGACATTCCAACTGTCATTTTGGCATTCTTTGATTCCTGCGGAGGAAATTACAAGATTGGGAAGCCAAGAGACACCATGTAGCTGAGCTCTCCTGTTTTGGCATTTCATCGACTCAATCTCTCATTTCTCCAGTTATTTACTTGAAAGTATGAGCACCTCAAAAAGTTAAAATGTAAATTTTCCCACGTCTTTCCCTGAGACTGTGGCTCTGTTTAGACCCACTAACTGCTAACTTCACCGGATACGCCGACTCTCTGGTTTCTTTTTTAACCCTTGCCTCTACTCTTTCTCGCCACTAATCCTTCCTGTCCAGTGCTGTTTTCTTCCCTTTCCCATTTTTTTCAAGGAATTGTTGGGGTGTATCCATCTCAGTTAGTCTAGTTTATGGTTTGAGAACACGTTTATAGTTACTCAAAGCCAGGCTGTGTCAGATGTGTTCACTTGAGAGGCTGTGACCCACCTGCAGAGCTCTGATCTCTTGGGGTAGCGAGGCCGCAGCCTCATCCGAAAGGAAAGGGGATAGCTGTGCGCTCACTGCCTAGTGCCTACTGAGTGTGTCTGACACCCCGATAACGCCCGCATGCACATGCACAGTCACGGTTATACCCGACCCTGGACCTACACCGAACCCCTCCCAAACCAACACCGCAAACGCAACACTTGATGGACAAAAATAAAATCAGAGCGATGAAGCTGAACACAAAGAAAATGAAGTTTTTAGATGGCGATGAATGTGTTTGACATAGAAATAAAAAAACTATTAACTGCTCCTGATGGACAAACAAGTTCTGCCACAGTTAATAAAATAATTTATAGCCAGGAGTGCTGTGACAGCTCATGTGACATCAGAAAACAAATCAAATTTCTCAAATTAAGGCTTCAGGTTGACAGAGTAGGTGTATACATAAAAAAAAAAACAACCTGCTACCTGGTGTATCAGTTTTCCCAATCAGAGAATTCCCAGCACAAAGGACTCATTGAGCAGGGAGAGAGTGGTGGCATTGTCTCCCAAAGGTTAGTTTCCCCCAGTCAGGGACTACACCTTCCTCCAGAAATCCCTCCCCAACATTCTGCTGAGGTTAAGTGGAATGCAGTTGGTGAATTATTTCACCCCTGCGAGCCCCCCCGAGGAAGGCTTTCAACCTCCCCCCGCAAAAAAAAAAAACATATAGTGTGCTGGACCCAAACTGAGGACAGGGATGGAGATTGGTTGCTAATGTTGTGAATCAGCAGGTGTTCCCATATGAATATAATGCAAACGTAAATGCCGCTTAGCTTTCTAATTGAAAGCCAGTGCTGGCGCCTTGTGCTCCATATTTAAGGTATTTAGTGAAGACTTTCAATATGAATTTTACTCTAAATGTCTCATTTGAATGTTGTAATGAAGCAATGATGAAAACAATCTGATGTAAATTTTAGAGCTGAAAAAAACAACAACAACAATTTATTGATCAACATAATGCTACACAATATATTTTTTAATTTATCATGTTAGCTATTTACTCAAGCCAAAAGATGTCAGTGCTGTAGTAGCTCATCAGGCTCACGATCCATCACCGCTCAAGGGTTACTGCCCGCAAATCGATAAATGTGACTTTGATAAAAACTTCAGTAAAATCTGACCAACACTGATTCTTCTTCGCAATGGTTTAAACTCAGCTACATTCAATTCAGTTGCGTTTTATTTATATAGCACCAAATCACAACAACAGTCGAACACTCAAGAAGCTTTATATCGTAAGGTAAAGTTCCTACAACAATACAGAGAAAACCCCAACAATCATATCACCCACTATGAGCAAGCACTTGTGGGACAGTGGGGAGGAAAAACTCCCTTTTAAGAGGAAAAAAACCTCTGGCAGAACCAGGCTCAACCATCCAAAGCAAGACAGTGCACAAGAAAACAAAGTGCAGTCAGGGGTGGAGTGGACAGGGTTTTAAGATGGTACCGAGAGCTGCTATAATGTATGGCTTGGAGACAGTAGCACTGACAAAAAGACAGGAAGCCGAGCTGAAGATGCTCAGGTTTTCACTGGCAGTGACCAAAATGGAAATGATTAAAAACGAGGATGTCAGAGGGACAGCTCAAGTTCAGCAGTTTGGAGATAAAGTTAGAGAGGCGAGGCTCAGATAGTTTGGGAGAGAAGAGAGAGTGGATACATTGGACAAATGATGCTAAATATTGAGCTGCCAGGGAGGAGGAAGAGAGGAAGACCTCACAGAAAGTTCATCGATATAGTGAAGAAGCACATGCAGAGGAGGACGCTAGGGATAGGGTTAGAGGGTGATGACCCCTAAAGGAAACATCTGAAAGAAGAAGATTGTTTAACTGAATATCTCTGAGTTTTAGACTTTTTTTGTACAAAACCTGTTGCTGAAATATGGCCACGAAATGAGAACCGGTGTTCTGGGAATCTATCCTACCTCACAAACCATCCCACCCATCGTTTCTGCGCATACGCGTAACACAAACCCCAAATTTACATCATTTTTTTAACCCATTGTGAATATTTCTTATGGTTATGGTTTGTATTAGTCACAAGTCGCCGTCAAATTATAATATGGGTAGGACGATTTGCCAAAGTAGGACAGTTTCTCAAAACACTGGCTACAAATGATCCTTTCCATCTGGAGAGTGTGTGCCTTTGAAATTTAGTTACATGTTAATTTTCTACCTTGTTTTAGGATGCAGATCACTAAGTTAACAAACTTAAATGATCCAAAGAAACCCCTCAAAAAGTAAAAAAGAAGAAATAAAGCTAATGGATAATTTTAATTAACGATAAATTCACAATTCACACAGTTGCCTAACGCCAACTTCTACCCACGCAGCTTAGCTGGCCATCAGCACCACTGCATATGCAAAGTGTCTTTTTGAGACTACATATTATTCCTCGTCCACTTCTACTAGTTACTACAGCGGCAGCGGTCAGCCGCAGCTTTGAATTATTATTATTATCCATGAGTAAACTTATTCACTATGATTATGTGTGCAGTGAAAAATGTATGTGTGGATGATGCTCCACCTCTCGGGACGCTCCTGCTCTGGACAGTCCTGGTAGTATCTGATGAAGAACCTCTCAGCATCCTCTCTCTCACCATTAGACACGGCACCCCCGTTCAGCACCATTACGGAGGGCAGCCTGAGGGCAGGTGCAGCAGTCGGGTGTTAAAAGTGCTCAATGAGTATTTCGATGATGAAGTTACTGAACAAACGAGCACACAGCTTCAGACTTACTGTGCTAAAAGGAGGCTACGTCTCTCCTCGGTGCTGTAAGACTGCAGTAAAGGGATTCCCTTTGCTTTGACCTCCACCAGTTTGGGAAAGAAATTCAGCCTTTCAATGTCAATCCATTTACTAAGACCTGAATAACAACAACAACAATAATAATAATAATAATAATGATAATAATAATAATGATAAACATGAGTTATAGGGCTATTTGTTCACACCTTGCACTGAATACAGACAGATTAAAAGACTTTTAGGAATCCGACCTGAATTGTTGAGGTTGATGCTACGCAGGTTGGGGAAGAGGTGCTCCAGTGTCTCCTTGGTGTCTCCCACAGAGTCCACGCTGTTATTGGCCAGCACCAGTGTGCTCAGACTGGGGTACAGCAGCCCAAACTTCCTCACTTCTGCCCAATCCTGCAGCTGGTTATCTGTAATCTGCAGCAGGCGTAGCGACGGGCATGTCGTCTGGGACTCTGACACGCTGTTGTAGCCGTTCAGACACAGGAAGAGCTCCTCCAGCCTGGAAGATGAGGTGCAAGGAAACTGGCATTTTTGAGGACATCAAAGATTCTTTGTATAATCTGTGTAATATGCATTAAGGTGCTTTTGATTCTTCAAAAGAATAAGGCAGCTGTTATCGTGTTTCCAATTGTCACCATATGTTCTGAGTTCTCTACCTTGTTTACAATAAATAAAACTGGACTGAATTATATTAAACACTATTGACACCCTCTCGACGAGAAACCTGGGCGCGGGGGAGCCTGATCGTCTGAACATTTGCTGCAGATACACGACAGCCTTTCAGTGGAACGAGCCTGGCAACACTCACATTGGAGGACGTTGAAGACATCTACCTATTCAGAGCCATGATAGCGAGGCTCCTGCTGATTGGAACTGGCACAGCCCTGGCTTGTTGACGAAAATTGAAAAGATTTCTTCTTTTGTGGCTAAACCAACCAACCATTACTCCTCATGCGTCAACCCAACCTCCCTAAACATGGCAAGGTGGGGCATAACTTCCTGGAATTCCTGTTGAGTCTACATCTGTGTGCTCAAGATAAAGGAGGAACGCATCACTAATCTGCTCGCTAATGTTCTGAGCAACTCTGAGTGGTCAGAGTGGCACAAAAAACTAAGTGATTCATTATGACTCAGTAGCTTGTAGAGCCACATTAGCAACAATTATGTGAGGCAATTGTTTTTAAGAGTCATCTCTCACATCACTGGAGGACTACTGGCACACTCTTCTTTACAACATTGAGGTCTGTGGGCATTCTTTAATACACATCTCCCAACAGCTTGGTTGAGTTCTGGACTTTGACTGGGTCATTGAAACATGTTCATTGTTTTCTTTTTCAGTCATTCTGTTGTAGTTTTGTCAACTTCAGCAAACCTAAACATCCCTGCCATGTTTGTTTTAGAGTGAAGAAGCCCGGAAACCCTTACTAACAAGTTCAGTTTAAAAAAAAAAAAAATTGTGTTGTCACAAACTTTCCAATTTTAGACACTAATTGAGGGCTGTAGAGTCTGAGATGTAGCTGTTGGGCTTTTATCAGTTTCTCTGAGTATTGCTCAGTCTGGAGTGAATTTGCTCAGACATCCCCTTAGCAGTAGGCTACCAAAACGTCTGCTTTTTCAGAGGTGCTCACATTTGTTGAGTTAAATGTGTCCCATTAGCAACTGGCTGCTACTTATTCTCACACCTCCCATGGAAGTAGTAGAGGTGTACTTAGTTTTTCACAGGACTGCAGAGAGAACTCTTAAAACACTGTAAATCTCTATATATGCAGACGCTTAGACAAAAATATACAAATTCTCTCATTGCCACACATAAAAGAACATAAAACCTTTTTCCATGCTTTGTCACTTACTCTGGTGTGTGCTGCGTGAGTGTGTGAACAGTGTCCCAGCTGACTTGTGTGTTAATGAGGACCAGTCGTCGGACCCTGGAAAAAACCTCTGCCATGTTCGGCTCCAGCTGCACGCCGCTTAGCGGGTTCATGCTCAGATTGAGGAAGTCCAGGTGTGGGATGCTGGAAACGATGGTGCCGATCTGGCAAAACCAGGAGCATCAGGACACAGAACAAAGAAAAAGAGGAAACAAGTTACAGAGCTTCTCAAAACACTTTTACTTTGAAAACCATTATTTTCAGAGCTTGTTGATTAGCTAGATAACTCTAGTACACATAAGCTGTATAATGAGATACAGCGGTTTAAATTCTAGGTAAGTTCCGAGTCATCCATCTTTAAATACAACCCATAGATAGTCTTGAACAGGCATATTTTTAAAGTGTTTCTGTACCGTGTTCACATTTTCCTTCATTCTGTTTAAAAAGCTGATAATTAATCCACATCAGTAGCGTCTGGTTGAGTTTCACATTGACTTGTTTTCACTCTAGATGAGCTAGCACCTTTGGCTTCTAGATGGCAAATAAAATACTTAATACTAAACCCATGTGAATGACAGAAGAAGAGATTATTATATTAAATGAATATGTGGTGTATGTATTTATTGGTTCATACAAAAAAATGTATCCAACCCTGCTTATTAATAAATGAGTACTCCAGTTAACCTGAGAGGTACCAGGTGTTCCAGCTGGCACAGCAGAAGGGAACTGTGCCTACAGCCCTCATCACGGTATCACTCGGCTGAATAACAAACAGCACTGTGAGAGGGGGATAACAAGGGCTGTGCAACTTTTTTAAGGGGCCTTGTGTTGTAGACACGGCTAAATGACAATGCAGCACAACCCAACCTTAAGAACTTAATTATTAACAGTACATATGCAAACAAACAAAAAGAAAAGAATGATGATGAATAGAGGCTAGATGGAATCAGTGAATAACCATCTAAAAATCTACATGCTTTCCAGTTAACTTACAAACATAAAGTCCGGGGGCACAATCGGCCCGGCAAAGACTCCAAACTGGCCAACTGGATGGCTTTGGAAAATGAGAAGGAGGGCATACATTTTTGGACTTTCAACTGTATTAAGCTTTACAGCTTTTCCTCCTGATAAACACCTCCCCCACAGCCATTCATACTATGCCAAAGTAATAAAGTAATAAAGTGTGGTTAAACTTCTTATTACTGACAGAAAGGGAAGTTTTACTCGTTCAGCCCGCTCAAGACCAAAGTGGGTTGTTTGTGGCCCACAATGTAAAAGGAGTTTGACATCCCAGGCTTGCATCCTTACTAACAATAAAGAGAGATTAACTTCTATTTTTTTATCTGTATGTGTTATATTCATTTTTTAATACACCAAAATAACCATCAAAACAAAGACCTTAATCTTATAAACCTGTGACTAGCATTTACTAGTGTCCATTTAAGCCCTTTTTAACTGCTGACATGGTAACATACAGACAGCACTCCAACTAAATTGTCTTGAACAAAAGCCAGATGGCTCTGCTTTTATGAAAAACCTTATTAAGTTCAATTAAAACGCCAAGACCCCCACCTCTCCCCAGTCATTCAGCTGATTGTGGGACAGGTCGAGCTCTACCACGTGGGCACAGGAAGCAGCGATGTCTTGCCTGTCGCCGGCTTTACTGATTCCACTGTCATTCAGAACCAGTGCGCTGGGCAAGAAGAGGCGATCTGCAAACAGGAAACTCGAGTCAGTTCAGAGCCTCATTCACAGCTCAACACTCCAAATAAAAAGGCAGATATGCCGGGCTGGACTTATCACAAGTGATACACTGCTCACGTGGCATCATCACAGCCCTGAAATAGCTCGCTCTGTCATCTCTCACCTTTGACAGGGGATCCTGGAGGCCTGGGCAGAACAACCACTCCTACGCCTTGGCCATAGGGGAAATTCTCAGGGTTATACTTCTCACTGAGGACTTGAACAAAGGTGCGCACCTCATCTTCATCAGAGGACTCCATGGTTCAAGTCCTGAACAGGTATCCATGTAAGAGACCAAAGGGGGAAAAAAAGACGCTTTTAAGATATGCTATGGAAACATGACAATTACATCAGGACAGCTGTTACATATGTCTTTTAAAGGATAAAGCTGGAGATATTTTACACTGTTTATCAACAATGTGTATGAAAATCAAGTTTCCTCCCAAAACATATGTGACCCTACTGAAGTTTTAGGTCTTTAAGTGTCAAAATTGTATTGCTTAATTTACATGTAACCTGCATGTCTAACGTGGTGTTTAGAGAATTCTCAGTGTTGGATTTTTGGGGCTGATGTCTGTTAAGGAATTTAGAATGGGACGTACGTTTAGCAGGCGTGGTGATCCAATGCTAAAGTTCTAATCTCACACAGTGCTTTATGGGCACAGTCACCTCCCAGAGTCTACTTTTCCAGATTTTCTTCTTTTTTCCCCTCAATTTGTTTCCATTTTTCTTTTTATCACTTTTTTGCAGATTTTGTAGCTGTTAATAAAAATCCTGTATAAATGAAGAAAAACATTGGGATAAGCTTTTCATTTGTTAGCATCTGCTTCTGTTTTCACCTATGCTGAAATTCTCCACAAACAAACATACTTTTGGTGCAAAGTACTCAAAGCACAGTACAGCTCATCCCTCACAGTGACTGTCCAAAAAATCTTCGGCACTATGAAAATGCTCCTTATACACAGCTCAGAGTGACCATGTGGATTAAATAATTTACCTACAGGAAAGGTCTAAGCTGACATCTGAAACTGCATTTGTGAAAGAAGCTGGAGAAGCATAAAGCGCCCTCTACTCTGGACATTTGTCATTCAAAGCCCACATATGCAAAACAAATTGAGTGAGCATTTTCAGAAACATGACAACAGTGGAACCAGGTGAACTAGTACCACCAGCAAAACTATTAGAACTATAGTGGCAGCTTGCCTGAAGCATTTTAGAGTTTCAAGTATTTTGTACACACAAAAAAAAAATCACCTTTCTATCACCTATAACAGGGGTGGGGGAACTACAGGCCTCAAGGGCTGGTGTCCTGCAGGTTTTAGATAACACCCTGGGTCAGCACACCCGAATCCAATGATTAGTTCATTGCCAGGCCTCTGGAGAACTTCAAGACATATTGAGGAGGTAATTTAGCGATTTAAATCAGCTGTGGGAGTTCCCCACCCCTTACCTATAGGTATTAGTGGCCTGTAGCTAACAGGAAGGCCATGTGCAGTGGTGGGCAATTAATTTTCTCCACAAGTTCACATGAGAATCTGAAAATGTTGTGCAAGGTTTCACCAATAAGTTCAGAAAGAGATGAAATTAAATACTGAGTTTACCTAATTGGTGCCGCCTTCCACAGCACTCCCAGTTTCTCATGTGGACCCTTGGGGAAAATTGCCTATGCTTGGTGGACGTGCTTTAAGCCTGCTGTCTTTTAAATGGTCACCAGGGGGCGATAGCAGTGGTTCCACAGTCATTGTTCCACCTCAGTAAGCACTTTACTGACAAGTTCACAGATCAATCACTAATTGCGGCTCATATTGAATAAAAAAAATCAGTTCTACTTTGTAATTGCATGTGATTCGAAAGCTCAAATTAGATTTCTTGAATCTTTGTAGAGCCTGTAGAGAAGTGGCTGACACCACGCCGAAATGTAGTTACAACAGAGTTTCATAAGGGTATATAATTATGACGTACCTATGGTGTAGATTTAGCACATAAGGATTACTCAGGGTATGAATCACTTGTGATTGCTCCAAATCCTGTTATGGCCAACCAGTGCCTGTGCATGGCATTTTCCCCATAGTGTTGGGTTGTCCTTCATTCAAAGTGCTAAACAAAGGGACACAAATGTGCTACCACTGACTTCCACTTTAACCACCTCAAACTTTAGTCCTGCTCCTCCTGCTGGCTGACACTTCTTGTCTATGTTTTACCTTTTTCTGTGCAGGTGTTAAAAGATAAAAAATAAAAAAAGGTCTAAAAATAACCCACGAACATCACAGAATAACCTACAAGTCACAGACAGCTGAAACGTGAGAGGCACAGCAGCACTGAGGAGAGCAGGTGCACAGCTGTCAGCGAAGCCACCTGTTCCTACTGAAACCCATTTTCTGCTATGATTACAATTTCTGTTGCCATTTTTGCTGTAAAATGATTAATCTCATGAGTAATTGTTTAACTCAATCCAGAGAAAATGTAGCTTTTTCAATGTGTGGATTGGTTTAGAATCCATAGACAAAAAAACCCTCCAGGCAGGCTCAATAACTGGTAATCATACATCACAATAACATACATTCTCGACCCTGCCTATCCACCTTGCACTCAACAGCCTCACTTTAACCCCGATCAGCCCTATCAGTTTCAGACAAACGGAGTCTGATCATCTTAAACTGAGCCCACCTGAAGTGTGTTTGTCAAAAGACTGAGTGTTTCATCCGGACTCTGTCTGATGTTTCTGTCATAGATCGTTTCTCATTACACAGATCCCACCTGATTCTTACCTCTGATGTAGCAGAGACCAAAGGAAAGATTGTTTTCAACACCACATCAGATCACATGCCTCGGTCCCTGCTGTGAGAAAATGACGAGAAACATAAGCAGGGAAAACGTATTTTTAAGCTTACAGCCGTAAAATAACCAGAATATGTGAAAAAAAAAAATGCAAAGAAAGATAGAGTTGACACCACATCAAAGGTGGTGAAACTTGCATTTATGTGACAAACAAAGGAAAGGTAAGCTGACAGTTGGGTGCTTGAGACGAAAACAACTGTTTATGTGGTATAACTGGGGAGCAGCCAAGCCCTGAAGCCATGCACTGAAATGAAAAAGTTCTAATGGACATATGTCATGACTAACCTGAGGTCATTGTTTTATACAGTTTAAACACACACTTTTAAACCCCTGTTATAATTTGTTACTTTTTTCTGGAATCTTTTTGTTTCAAATGTTTCTTCAGCACCATTTGCTCAGTTCGGCGTACACAATGGGCAGGAAGTTAGATTTTGTAATGTATAAAAAAAGTTAAACATTATCAGCTGCTCGCTACTGCTCACAGCGGTGAAGTTCAACCTGCAATGCTACCAAACTGTCAATAAAGATGACGTTTTTCAGAAAATAACAAACAACGAAATGGATTAATGCTACCCGAAATGAACGTCAACCCACAAAGAGTCATAAAAAGGTCAAAAGTCTTACTGTAAACCTTGCACACAGTTGCTGTTACGCGAAGCTATTTTAAACAGATATATTTTTAACAGGGTCCGGGGAAACGGTGTTACAGTCAGATAACGAGCGTCGCTTCGTGGGGTGGGGGGCTGACTGCTCAGACGGAGGCCTAGCTGTATGATGTCGCTAGCTTAAGGATAACAAACTGGAAGCTGAGATTGTAACAGTGCAACCTGGTGTGTTTGAACATTTTAGCACAGCACGAGCCAACGACACTACTGCCTACCTCCAAAAAGCGTGCAACACGTTGGCTGTAAATTCAAATCGGTAAAAACATTTCTTTGAGTGTTGGATCAAACTCACTATCTGGGCCTCCAAACTTAGCGACACGGGTCACTGCGCGTGCTCCATTTGGCACCTGATACGGTACATTTTTGAGAGTGCAGAACTCACCTTTGGCAGAACCCCCCTCTGCGGTTGGGTTGTTTTTGTTGTTCTTCGGTTAGTTGACAGCTTAAACCACGCCCACTCTACCGGAAGTTACGTAGTTTAAATATCTGTTTTTTTTCCCTCTCGTCTTCATACGAGAATTGCTTCATACTGGGTTATTTTCTTTAAAACGGAACGGAGCTAAGAATACATGCTAAGTATTAACTTATTATTATTTTATTTTATTTATTTTTTAGCGAGTCTTTTTTTACGATTTTTTTTGTAGCTGGTTACTTTAACGGACAATTTTTTTTGTTTACTGATTACGGGCAGTTTTTTAAAAGCTGAGTTCAATTACTCCCACGCCTGGTTATAGCCCGACCTTGTTGAATCAAGGAAGCCTACAGGCTACAGCCAGTTTGACGAAGTTGCAGCCTCTCTGAAAGGGTAACAGATCCATTTCTAAGGCTTTGGGACTCCAGTGAAGCACTGTGAGAACCCCAAAAGTTGATTCTGTTTATCTGGACGTCCAGATGAACAGAAACAACTTTTGGGGATTTACTTATCTGGATGACTAAGCATGCATCAAGACACTGTGAGAGCCATTATTCACAAATGGAGAAAAGTTGAAACACTGACGAACCTGGCCTAATCAAAGTCTGCACTTAAATCCTTTTAAGATGTATTGAGATGATATTTAACAGGCCGTTCAAGCTTGAAAAATCTCCAGTGTAGCTGAATTAAAACACTTCTGCAAAGAAGAGTGGGCGAAAATTCCTCTACGGCGATGATAAAGACTCATTGCCATTTATCACATATGCTTATTTGCAGTTCTTGCTGCCAAGGGTGGCACATTTAACAGGGTTTTTCCACAAGGGCTAGGTTTGGATAATTTTTCTTTCCTTGAATGAATGAAATGTTGAAATGTTTTTTTATGATCTAAAACATTTAAACGTGACAGAAATGCAAAACCCCACCCCCCAATAATGAATTAGGTATTGGGCAAATACTCAGATCACTGTATGTATAAAATATATTTTATAAAACATTTATATACAGTCTGCGGTGTATACCAATGCTTTAACACTCATGTAGTTAAAAAAAACAACACGTTTTTAATGATGTGCATAAAGTGATGGGAACTGACACACGTTTATCACATAAAATAAATTATTCACTATGACTGTACATGAACGACATGTGTATGTTAGATTTAAGTTCACTTATAAAGCCAGAATAGTTTTGATTTATAATTACTGTACAACATTGCTTACATTTTTGCCTGCACAGCAATAGCTCCTAATAAAGTTCATGCCATTAAATGGCATTTAATCAAACTAGTTTTCAGTTCTCTAACTTTATATAACTGGCAAAAGAATAAAAGGCATGTGTCTTTTAGTGAGTTCATTTTTTTCTTCATTTAGAGTATCACCTGCAACATGAATATGTCAGCGTCACTGGAGTTAACAGGCCTACATAATGTTGCCACCAGATGGCAGCCATGAAGTTTTGTGGGCTCCTGTGGAAGAGAGAAGTTTATGAGTTGTGTGAAGCCAGCAGGGTATCAGTTCACCCTCAGCTCCTTTTCTAATACAGACCCGAAATATATGTGACAATGAGGCTCATGCATGAAAACGTTAACATTAAAAAGCAGTGGTTGAAGATGTGTTTAGGTCGTCAACACCAATGTAAGAATTTGAAAATGCTCCATGCAGGTGAAAGCCCTGCATTTAGAACATCAGGCCATTACAAGGTAAATCTACTTTTCTGTCAACATCTAAAGTACTCATTCTGCAGGAAAACTGAAAAAAATGTATCACTATGCAGTGTAACGCTATTAGATTTACACAGTGCAGCACAATGCCCCACTGGGTGAGTGGGGCCTTTATGGGCCTGACTTTCCTCTCTGTGCCTCTCTCGGTTAATTTTCTTCAGTTTTCCTCACACAGTTCAAAAACATGCATTTTAAGCTGAGTGCATTTGAGTGTGCCTACAAGATTGAATTTTATCATCATGCCACATGACAGCTTTAAAAAAATTAACAATACAGCAGATGATGGGATATCCTTACTTAAGAAAAAAAAAGGCAAATGGATGAATAAGTCATCACAGTAAGAGACAAGACCTACAGGACAAGACTTATAATTAAAATAATATTCACCCATTTCACCTGCATTTGTTAAGTGTAGTGATAAGGGCCACTGCATTTTCTTTTACTTTTCTGTTTTTAAGGAGTTTGACTAAGTATGAGCATCAACATCTAGACTAGACATGTGACATGTAGCATGTTACATGCACATTTTATCTCACCTTTTTGGGTAAATGTTAAACTGCGTTGAATAAAGTGATAACACTTAGCACAGTGAAATGTATTTGAAACCTTTTGCATTTTTGCAGATTACAATTTTATCGTGGGACAGGCAGTGTGCTGCATATCTCTGTGAAGGCTATCCTTTGAATTTTAAAGCAGCTCACTAAATACAGCTGCCTGCTTCAAACTGCTAACTGCTCGGTTAGATGCTTTGTGTCTACAGATGACCAATACTGCATTGGTTCATAACAACATCCCAGAGTTTTAAAGCTTTAAATTCTACAATCATTTATTAGCTTTATTCTAATCATAGCTAATACATGTGGGCTGTTTTTCATGTATGTTGTGTTGTGTATTTGTGTTAGTGACCAGATTGCAAACTCGACACTGAGGATTTTCTAGAAAACTTCACGCATTATGAAACTCTACACTTTGTAACTTGTAATCTCATTATTTGTTCTTGGCCATGCCTTTAAGTGGCTTATCAAGGACACTCAATGGAGATACACCTGCTTGGTGGGAGGGGTAGGGGTGGGACTACATTCAAAAGCAACTACTAAATCACCTGAGATGTGAGGCCTGCAACAGAAGGATGTTAAACTGAAGTTTAAAGTTATCCCAGCACCTTACCATGCACTAATTTTACAATGTGGCATGTGTCTCCTCTCCAGCTTCTGTCCTAAAACGCTGGAAGCTCAACTGGTGTGACCTTTGGATCGATGGGAGTCTTTGCTTTTACAAGTCAGACAACAGGCGAGAGCTGGAGCATCGCGTCAGTCTCAAACTAGCATGCATAGATGTGCAGTCCGGTCAGGAATGTGGAGGTACGGCACGGATCTGTGATACAATTATACCCAGAAGCGAACATGTTCCATCACTATTTAAGTGTGAACGCTGACACACAGAAGTGCTTTACATGTGCAGTATTTTAAAGACCATGTTGGTCAGACTGTATAGAAGTTTAGAAGAAAATATCTCATGATAATAGATTACCATGTCCATGGCAAAAACGTGTATTCTTACAGTAGGCCTGGTTGCAGTTTGCTATAAAATAGGAAAGAAGCTTTAGCTCATTCATTCTCACCTTTGGTTTACCTTTAACAAATATGGGTAATTTACTCCTTTAATTTTACTCCAGGTGTGACTCCACCAGAGAGCAATCCCAGGGAGAATCTCGTCGTGGTTCACCTCATGGACGGCTCAACACTCAACCTGTGCGCAAACAGTGAAGACGAATCAATGTAGGTACTCACGCTTCGCCTCATTATTCTCTGCTTTACTTCACAACCGTCCCTCAGTTTCTCAGTCCTGCTTGTTTATTTTTCAGAGCGTGGAAACTGACTCTGCTGCAGACCAGAAGAAACCCGGTGAGTGCTTCATGCTTTCTGTAAAAAGCTTAAACACGATCAGCAAGCTCTCAGATAGTGTTTCCACCACAGAGCTAAAAGTAGTGCTTTGCTTTTTTCACTGTAGGTGTTCACATATGACCCATATGATGACTCCTACCAGGCTGTCCCCCTCAATAGCCGCCACACTGTCTACATAACACCTGGAGCAGGACCAGGTAAGATATCACAGCTTAACACAGAAAACTAGACTTATTATCGACTTAATATAATACATAGTACATATACTATAATATGTAGCCATTTTTTTTAAAGTATGGAAAATTATAATAGTTCCCTTTGATATTGTAATTTTAGGACAATAAAATTAACCAAGTGGAGCATTTTAAAGAAGCATTTAGCTCTACACTAAATAAATCTAATGCTGCGGTCTATATACTGGATCAAAAACAACAGCATTCATTTGCATTTATTATCCTAGACCATATCCTATCGAGCAAAAACAGGCTGGCTTATGAGGGCTCTTTTCTGAATCCTGTAAACAACAGGGAATTGAAATATGGCAGCTGTCTTCTTCTTCCAAAGAAGCAGACAATTCAACAGTAATCTAAATAATCCATAACTGCTTTGGTTGCTGCAGTATGTTTTATAAAACATGGCACACCACAAGAACTGAGCACTTATGATGTAGCTGGTATGTAGCCTGTGAGGAAACAGTCAGAAAACCCAGAACCATTCACTGCAATTGCCTCTGTATAACCTCATCATGTGTGATAATGCATATTTTTTGTAAGGTTTCCCACATGTGACATGTGTTACTCTGAGTACTCTTTCTTGCTGCACTGTTTGCCTCCACACATCTGCTCAGTTTGTGAGCTAATTGAATTCTGGAGCTAGATTTAGGGCACTTGATGCTCCTGCTGGGCGGTGCTTTGAATCAGCAATAAATTAAGTAGAACAAAGCAACCTTTTTTTTAAACGTGACAGTGAGCAGTGCTTAGACTAATAACAGTAATTGGTATGCTAATAACAATTTTTCTTTATGATGTTGTAAGTGTTTTATATTTGTGTCTACATTTAGCTGGACACAAGTCCACACACCTGCTCTGTAAATTAGCTGAGAGGCAGATTAGTGGGGCTTTAAATACTTCAAGAAAATCATTAAAACCCAATTAAAAGTAAAAGCCTATAGGATTTTACTTTGAAAGTATTATGCCATGTGTTTTATACATTCACTTCACTTATGTTCGCTTTGCTAGCACTGGGTTAAAAGGCCCTTTTGGCTTTGGCAATGCTTTAGTTCTTCATAGGCATGGATTCAACTAAGTACTAGAAACAATCCTCAGACATTTTGGTCCACAATGACAAGATAGCATCACATGCTTCAGATTCATCAGCTTCACGTTCACGATGTAAAAATCTCTTGCTCCGCCACATCCTAAAGCTGATCCGCTGGATTGAGATCTGGTGACTGTGGAGAAAGTTTCAGCATGATGAAGTTATGGTCATGTTCAAGAAAACAGTTTGTGACATGGCGTGTTATCCCATGGTTGTAGAGTTTTGTTGAGCCTGTGTGAATTGTATTGTCATTTTCCTGGGCCTAGCTGGGCCAGTGTGGTCTTCTGCTGCTGCAGCCCATCTACACTCAAAGATGCTCTTCTGCAAACTTGGAATGTAATCAGTGGATATTTGAGTTACTGTTGCCTTCCTAACAGAAGTCTGATCATTCTCTTATAACCTCAGGGAATGTTTAGGTATTTTCATTCAGAAATGATGCTTATGCTGTTTTGACTTCATGTTTTTTGTTTATGTTTAAACGATCTTGCGTTTAAATTTCCAGTGGAAGTGGTAGATACGCGCATGCACTGTGGTTAGTTTTTGCACAGAAGCCCATCGATACTGCAATACCGGCACACTGTATGCCAGTTAGTTTAAGTTCATTTTAATAAGCACAACTGGGATTTGACACGAGCTGATACTTAAATTCGGGACCAGGAAAAAGGCCTTTGTCAATAAATGAGTTCAGTTCATCACCGGTGCACAATCCACAGCACCACAATGATCTTCAAGTTGCGGACTGTTCTGACATTGTCCCTTTTTACAATCCTGATCTGCCCTTATTTTTCTAGACATTCAAAGCAACCGTCATGTTAACACAAATGGTATAAGTGTCTTCTTTCTGTCTATATTTTAGGAACCCACCAGGTGGTTGTTCAAAGGGACCCGTTTGATGGCGTGGTGGAGCATCTAGCACTGGGAATGTTAGCAGGAATGGCAGCCGGGGCAGCCATGCGATCCTTCCTTTGGATGCCCTTGTTTTTTTGCTGAGATGACTGACATTACTGACAGGAGAGCAAAGCCTGCCTGTCACCAAGACAAGGGAGTTGGACATCTAACGAGCATGTGTAGAACAGGCTTTCCCATCATACTTGCTCTGATAAAAAAGCTGCTTTTGTTCTTTATTATGAGCATATAAAACCTGCGTTGTCATCTTAAACGTGTAAAACACTGTCAGATGCTGCTCCCCTGTGTCGTCTGTGTTTTAAAAATACTGGCTGCCACAATATTAGAAGAACAAACATTACGGTTTTAAAGCGTACATACGAGAATGTGGTTTTGGGGAGCTTTGTGCACTTTGTTCTCACTTGTCTTTTGTAAGTTTTGCTTTTACTTGCTGGTTAAGTTTAAGCACCAAAAATTACTTGTTTAGATTTATGCACAAAACTCTTGGTATAACACTACACATTGTACTGCAACAGCACCAAGGTTGTAGAGTTTTACATCACCACTTATGAACGTTTGCAAAGCAGGAAGTTGGTTTTATATACGAGTTATTTTACCAGTGGAATTCTAGACAAAGTGTAGTTTGTAAGAAATATTAAAATATTAGCACCTCACTAGAAAACAAGTAGATATATTAAAAATAAATTATAATACACTGAAATTCACTTTTGTTTTCACTGCACAACAGTCCTAGCTATACAACCACTAACTAGCATTTTTCATAGCTCTCGTCAGTAACACTGCCTCGACTACCTGAAGATGGACGGATGACCCAAAAGCTCAGCAGGTCACACTTCAAGGGACTGAAGACTGCGTCTCAGGCAGTCAGCTTGCCTTTAGGTCAAAGTGTTTGATGAAACCATGGGTTTAAACTACAACTGCAAGTCCAACAACTATGGAAGTTTGAGGAGTCCACTAATAAGGAAAACATTTGACACCCATGAGTCAGTTGAGTTATTTAGTTGAAATTTTGAGACATTAATCCCAAAGCAAAAAATAGAAGTTGTTTTTGGAAGTGGAAACAAGCTTCCATAAAATATAAAGAGACACTATTTTCCCAAAATATATTTCAAATTTATTATTGTATTAATATTTCAAAAAAAAAAAAAAAATATCCACAAAGCATTTCTACTCTGTATCCATCAACACACTGACAATGATGCTAATGTAATCTCAGCAAAGACTGACATGAGCTGTGTGATCTTTCGGTGCATACATTTATTGCAGTTCTATGTTGCATGCTACAACTATAGTATTAAAATGCAAAACATGTATTAAATGATCGCGTTCAACTATTCTCTTGTCTTTATAACCAGAATCAGTGCACATGAAAAAAAAATCCTGCAGAGCTCGAAAAGAAAGAACCAAGAATATGGAGTTGTATGCATCACACCACATCAGTGCTTTGAGGGGGATGGATGTATAAATGCAGGTCTGTTTAAGGTATGATCCATGTGAGGGCTTAAGAATAAATGAACCACATGTGGCACCCATATTTATCCCACAAACTTTATTCCCTACCGAGAGGAAACTGCCCAGTATATATATCTATAAAACACATTTTCTAAGATTTTTTTAAATGTTTCAGAATTTCTTTGACACTTCTGTTGGCAACGTAATTTCTAACGGTTAGTTATAATTGCCATCTTCTCAATATTTTAATTAAATTGCAACAGAAGACGACTTCTGAAAAATTAAAGTTAATGAGGCTTCTGCTGCTCTTCTCTTATGTTTCTTATGACTCTTAAAAAATAATAATAATAATAAAAGCTGGAAGTGCAAAGTATGCATGGCTGATTAGCCAGTGTTTCAACTTTTGGGTTACTCTGATTTATAACCTGTCAAATAAAAACCTCTGGCTTTAGTAGAGCCCTGTGAAATCAGCCTCAGGTCTGGTTTGTGACTGAAGCAGCTCCAGCTTTCTGGTGATCCTCAAGTCTCTTTGCTGCGCGGTTCGCAAAATCTGTTACACTACAAAACAACACCCCATCTCCGGATGTTAGTCGATAGTTTGTGATTGGTATGTGTGTGCAGTCCAACCAGGGGCAGCCGTTTCACATTCACTCATTGCTCCACAAGAACTCAATTCTTACAAAGGCTCATTTGGCACATACATGAACTCCAATTACTCTCCAATACGCTGGGCTTTAGCAAATTGTCTTTACAAAAATAGAGATCACTTTCTGAAATTATTCATAACCCGCGTACTGTTACTCCTCCTTACAGGTAACTCCCCTCTGAGCCCGTCCATTCACTTGCCCGTTAGGCTTCGCTTCGTCATTTCCCAACTTTCCCTCTGCTTGAAGTTTCCTGATCAGATCATGGGGACCTTTCCCCATCAGAGCTGACGGGTGCCTATAGGAGCCTCCCAGGCGGTCCCACAGAGTGAAATATTGACCGTAGTTGTAGTCGAAGAAGAGGTGGTGGTCAGTGTGGTGAGCTGAGCCGTTGATGACGCTCGTCAGAGCTCCGGGTACACGATAGTCGCCGTCGTGGATGGAGATGGTCCAGATGTTAACGAAAACGTAAAGAACCAAGTAGAGCACCTTGTGGAGGGGGAAGAGGAACGGGTAGATGTGGTAGGGCATTCCTTGCAGGAAGCCGTCCACTGGATGAAAAGCATGACTGGCAAAGGGAGTGGGGATCTTCCAGATGTGGTGTGGTTTGTGAAACAGCTGTTGGGGACAAGAGAGCAGTGAGGTCAATAAAGTTTAACGCACGATAAAGACATTTCCACTATTCAGCAACTGTATATTGCCAGTATGAAAAAACACAAGTGTCCTCACCTTGTAAATAAGCTTATGGTGTAAGAAGCGGTGAATCCAGTAGATGCACATGTCAGTAAAGAACAGGAATGAAATCATACTCAGGAAAAGGCCGGGCCAACCTGAAAGCACAGAGGTCATGTCACCGACAAAAACTTTAGGAAAATTTGAAACATTTTCTGCTGCTTCTTCAGCTTACCGAGGGGCGAATCGGCGACATGATCGTAGAGTTTGCTGTAGCCTCTGACTTCAGTGAAAAACAAAGCCACAGTGGGAATGCTGATCACGGGCAGAGAGGTCATCGCATATTTGATTTCTCGCCATACTTGATTCTACAAATAACAATAAGTAACATTTTTTTAATATGTAATAAAATAAATAAGAATGGAAAAAAAAAAATAAAAAATGAAACCAATGTGGGGAATTCCTGTTATTAACTTTGATGGACAAAATTATCAAAGCGCATTTCAAACAAAGTAGTTTGGGGGCTAAAAAAAACAAAAATTTATCTCACCCAGCCTTAAAAGACACACAAAGGCTTTCATGAAGAGACCCTCACCCCAGTTAAATGGCCCAATTAAAGCACTACATGTAGACACTACATGTCCGTTAGGCAGGAAAAGCATTAACAACACTACAGGAGGTGAAACCAGTAACATAAACAACTATAAAATACAGTTAGTTTCGCAATAAAAACACTATTAATTCTTGGTTTTGAAGCCATAGTGTGCACACACGACAGTAATTTGCAAGTGTTCCTATAAATCTGTACACCCTTTTGCAGATACAAAGGTCAATTGATTGCAGGCTTTAGCTCTGCCAACACTCAGTCATAAAAACAAGATATGGGCTTTATACCTCCAAGAAGTGTGGGTGTTTCATCAGATTGTGGTCGAAGATGAAGTAGTAGCTGATGGCTCCCAGGCCCAGGTACAGGACTGCAGCTCCGAGGTTCGTCACCACCAGCAGGCTGATAATCTGCCGCAGGGCTCCGTCTTCAGGCCACGACGCTGGGTACACGTACGGCGTGAAGAAGTAGTAGTCAGCGACATTCAGCACAAGATCCATGGCTGAATCTGTAAAAATACAACAAAAGAAAGTCAATATTTATATCAGAGCATTTCCTTTTAGTAGTTTTTAAACAGACAGGTCACTAGGTGCACTGCTTCTTCATAGTGGGTCCTCTAATCTCTTACAGGAGTCAAAATCCTGACACTGCAGATTGATTTGAAAGAGCTGATTTTGATTTATTTGCAGTTTTTATTCTGACACCAGATTTTAAATTAATTGAAACCTTACAGGCCTTTGTACAGTCGTTATATTAAATAAAAAAATTAAGTATTTGAATCTAGATTTTTGTCAGTGTTGAGAGGTTTAGTCTCCCTTATTCACCTTTAATTTTCTCGCCATCCATTATCTTTTGCTTATCTGGTGTCAGGTCATATTGAGTATGCTAACAGACATTCCACAAATCCTTCTTCCCAGTTGCCCATAAAATATCCAATGGAGGGTGCACAGAAAGTTCCTAGCCAAGTGCCTGAACCTCCACTGCTCATTTTCATAGCTTCTAAATTTTACAGCCGTTGCCATCTTAGAGTGATGCAGAGATGGAAAAGTCACAGACTGTATGCCACTCCTGGTTCAGTAACATATGGTGATTCATACAGTGGCGTGCTGTTGCTGCCAGGTAGTGAGTTGGTGGTTTTCCCATCAACACCTCCTGCTTAATGCTGATAGGCCACCCTTGGCTGCCAACTGAACATATTCAAATTTAACACCAAACCTGCTACTCCTCTAGGTTCAGTCTTAACTGGCAATGTAGGCAAACAAATGGGCTTAAAGTCACAGACTGCTGAGTTACTGTTGTCTTCCTCGTAGTTGGGTTACATGCTTTTTTGGAAATGTTAGAGCAACCACAGCACTAGTCTGGCAGCTCGGGAATTTCATAACTAGTTTTCCAATAAATATCAGACAGATGTAGCCAAGATGCAGTCATCTTGGAAGGCCTCCTGGCACTTCCTTTGTGTCATTATCCAACTTAAACTTTATTTTAGTGGATTTTTTAAAAAGTGCATGTATAAAGTCACATTTGTTGAAAAACGCTTAAACTCTTAAATTCATAAATAAGGCTTTAATTTCCCCCACCCATCTGAAAGTGGTACTTTTACCACCTTCTTTGCAGTTTGCATTTCTCCCACAGACTTAACGGCAGGTGCCCATCAGGCGTGTAAATCAGACTCATAGTTGGAATTCCACCAAAAGAAACACCTGACGGTGGCATTTACCGACACCAAGCGTGCCATCGGCCGCCTTTCTTTGATCACTGTCCTGAACCGGTTAGATCAGATAACATAGCCTAACTGTCACATACACATAACGGTAAGTGAAAGAGCCCGGAGTTTGTAAAAATCACAAAAACCGAATAAGCATTTGCATTGTCCGTCTTTAACATTACCGTTTCCGTTTCAACCGAAACGCGTAAAGTATTTCGTCACAGCTCCACATCGCTCACTTTCCTCTAAGAAAATTAAAAATGGGTATTTGAAACAGGCTGGATGGATGTACACTGAAAAGTTTTGCAAAACACATACATGAACGCAAAAACATGACAATAACTACTCGTTATGCGTAGAAACCCCGTTTTTTGCAGAATTTTGCTTCACTAAAGGGACTCCAAAAAGGCTTCATCGGGTTTAAATATAACTAACCTGGAGTGTCACACTATTAATATAAAGTTACAGCCATGTAAATAGCACTGTACCTTTTCTTGGTTGCAGGTATCCCGGAACAACGATGGGGGGAGGCTCACTCAACTAAAGTCGGGCAGACGACCAATTAACAGCTAGTTTCCCAAAACGTCACACGAAGATTCACCAATGAGCGACGAGTTTCTCATCACGGCAGGGTTGTTGTGTTTTCCTATTGGCTAGTCGAAGGATCTGATCATGGCGTTACTGAATCTGTGCTAAATGTCCTGCAACAGCTGGATCATCAGGACAGAAGATGAAACACCTTAAAGGAAGTTTTACCTGAACGACAAAACGCCCCGAATGCGCTGCATTATAACTTCTACAGAAACAATAGTAGCAAAATTCATTTACAAACTTTAGGTACTGAAAGTCATTCAGTGTTTTTCACTTCCCTTGTATTAAATGGAAGGATTACATAAATATGGGAGCCATTGCTGCAATTCGGCATCCTCCAGCATCTGCACTGCACTTTAAAAAAATGACTTTTAGTAGTCTTTCCATGACTACACTAGTTTGCTTTAAGACAAAACCCAGATACAGCACTGAGAAACTGTTAAACTGTGACATGCACAACATAATTGGAGACGACACGTTAACTAAAGGAATTAAAATTAAACCCAGACAGATGCGTATTTTAATGCAATTGAAAAGCAAAATTATATTCCAATATGAAATAATTACATTTGGCTTGCTGGGATAGTAGAAATACCTCAGGCTGCACTGTCTTTAAAATAACTTTCCCAGCTTTATACCTCTCTTGTCTGACTGTGACAGTAGATAAAATATAGCAACTTTTATTTGTCCCAAAGGTGGGGAATTCCTACAGCACATATTCATAAACATTAAGGAATAACATAAATATGTGATAAAGTCAAAATGAGTTAACAATAGCTTACTGGATGTAAGCCACGCTTTCTCCTTCCAGATGAGTATTGTGCCTTCAAATTTAACTTGAAATGGAAAAAAAGTATACAAAATGATGCAGTTTGATGTTAATGTCAGTGGTGACAAATTCCTTTTTATTGTGACAGAAACAAACAAACAAAACCCTGACGCCTGTCTAACCACAAGATGTCAGCAGTGCTCTAATGTACAAGTGAGAGCAGCCTCAGCCATGACTGATATATTACTCATGACTGCAGGCACTATGGGAATATACAGAGATTTTATGGTAGCACCACTGGACGTTAGTGCATTTTAGTGTAACACATGGATTTATTACTGGACACACTATTACCTTCAATGTGAAAGTACAGGATTATTATAGGAAAAAGCAATAAAATGGTTATAGCATAACCCTTCATAAAAGCTTTTATATTATATTATATTATATTATATTATATTATATTATATTATATTATATTATATTATATTATATTATATTATATTATATATATTATATTATATTTAAATCTAGTATTTATCCGGTGGGTCACTTTTTTTTATCAAGATATGTAATTTTAAATAAGCCACAAATGGAGAATCGGAGTTACGTGTCTCTTCTTTAGTTGTGATTTTGTTCAAATTCAGCTGTTTTGCTTTCATGACATACACCTTAACAGAGCACACTGCCATTTTCCATTAAGTTTTCATTATGTTTATCATACATCTTTATGGTTATATTACTGCATGTTATATAACATGATATTCACGTTTATATACAATATTAAGAATTTATTTGTGTAATATAAACACAAATAACACCATGTTTTACTGCTTGCAGTGATGAGTCACTGAGCTTCAGTCCAGTTCTTGTGTAATTTGGCATACCTCACCCTTTTCCCTGTTTCCATTTCTTATGAATGGTTTCTCAACATCCACCATTTCAATGAGGAGTAGAGTGGTGGATGCGAACAGTAGATGGATCAATGGAAGGACCAGATACACCTCTGAGATCTCGTGTTGAGTCTTTGCTGGATTTTCTCCTGTTTCTTAAGGACGTGACTTTCAGATACTGTTCAAGTTTTGTAGATGAAGTTTTAATTTTTTGGTCTGTTGCTCCTTGTTTCGTACTCAACTTTGTTTCGTCCAGTTTTCTGAAATACTTTACGACACCCTACCAAGCATGCCGAGATATTCCAGGTTTTCGATTAATAGCTCTTTGGGAATCACCTTGTGAGTGCAAAACACTATTTTTATGCCTGTCAAAGTGTGATTATTGGCATTGTTGCACTTTCAACAAAAGAAATGGGAACACATTGTGTTTTTGTAACAGGCTGCTAGTAACAAAATGCCTGAAGAGACTAAAATCAAAGCTGGTTCTTTGCTAAATTTTCTGTTATCTGTGGACACGATGCCGATTCATCCCTTGAGTTAAGTCCTTTTTTTTATGCTTGAATGATTCATAGGTCAGTCTTATTGTGTGTCACGACAAATAGCTTAAATGCAACACAGTTGTGGAGTAGCGATATATATAAAAATTCATCAAAGACGATAAAGCAGAATTAAAAATGTCTCAGTAAATGTAGGAGAGACAGCAACAAAGTAGTTCAGTATATCACAGTGGACAGTGCAACAAAGTGACAGTTTACACAGAAGCCACGGCCACAGCAGTTTTCATCCTCAGCTGGAGGGAAGTATCAGACATTGCAGGTGTCTGAGCATCATCTAGGTCTTTAACACTGCTCTCCTCTGCCAGGGTCAGCTCATTGTGTCCACACCTCTCAGAATTGTTCCCTTTGTGTTACTGATTTTAAAGCACTGATATGCCAGTTGGTTCTTGGTCAGTGTTGACGTTGGGCTTTGTTGTGTGTAACCTCTTTCATTGGGTCTGCTGTCATAGTAGGCCATAGCCTGTTTTCTCAGCAGACTCCCCAACGTCTGACTCCAACATCCCTCTTTTATTATTATTATTATTATTTTTTATATGTTTTGACAGATACAACCAGTGCCTGCTTGAACCGAATACATCAATAATAATATGTTGCGTGTATGAATTAAGAGACTGAGTCGATTTGAGGGGAACTCACTCTACTTTAGAGGGAAGTTGCTGTTTTAAATACACCAAGAGTTGTCTAGCAGGCTGTGAAGTCATCTCCCTCTGTGTGCAGAAAAACACGCACCAATCAGGATATCTGCAGAGAGGCAACCATCACGCTGAGCTCCAGATAACCTGCTGTTCATCATCTCCTCAGTAGGCAAAAACAGTGGATGTGTCACTTTGAGAAATGTAATCAAAAACTGGAGAAACTTGCTGCAACACAGTCACAGATTAATGTTTCAAGTCATAATATATTTGATTGTCTTGCCACTTCACTGGTTACAATTCATGTCTGCAGTGAGCAATTGTCATTATCGTTATCAGTAATCACAAACTTTTTTCTTTTTTTACTCAGAAAGATTAATTTAACACTTTTCAGCAGCTCCCAGCGTCACACTGGCGAAGCTGCATATATAAACCCGAGTGCACCTGAGCCCGAATAAACTGGATATATTTCATACTGACACACGAGAGCCACTTAGCAACATGTCAGCCTGCGAGTCTCAGGTTAAAGCGCACACCAGATCATTCACAGAAGAACACGCCACCGAACACTTGTGAATGACGTGTCTTTATTGACCAAATGAATCCACATCTTGGTCATATTCGTCGAGAGGTTTGTTGGATCAGACCGTCCTGCGCGTAAACCATCCAAACGGTCACGAGGACCACTTCACCTCCTCTTTTGGATTTGGTTACTGCAGGCCACAGCTGCTGCTGTTTAGGCAGTTTTGGGACTGTGGCTGCATCTGCTCATAAATAACACAGTCTCATAAAATTTAATGAAATGAGAATTAACTATGACACACGGATTAGGCTGTATGAATACTGCAAACATCATTTTCCTCTACTTTTTGAATGGATGACAAAAGCATTTTTCATCATTACCATTCATAATGATGCACATTGCAACTTTGGCTTAAAATATTTTTTTAAATGGCTGGAGGACAGAAATAATTCAGCTCAATTTTATTTATACAGCACCAAATCACAACTGTCTAAGATAAAGACCCCACAATATAAAACCACAACAATCAAATGACCAAGGACTTGGCGACAGTGGGAAGGAGAAACTCCATTTTAACAGGAAGAAACCTCCAACAGAACCAGGCTCAGGGAGGGGAGGGGCCATCTTTGTGAGCAGTTGGGAGTGATGTGAAGAAGCCAGGACAAAAGACACACTGTGAAAGAGAGCCATAGATGAATAATAACTAATGATTAAATGCAGAGTGGTGTGTAGACACTAGTGAGTGAAGAACAAACACTCAGTGCATCATGGGAAGCTCCTGCAGCGTAACTAAGGGAGGGTTTGGGGTCACCTGATCCAGCTCTAACTACATGCTTTATCAAAAAGGAAAGTTTTGAGCCTGGTTTTAAAAGTAGAGAGGGTGTCTGGCTCCCAAATAAAAAGCTGGAGCTGGTTCAACAGAAATACAATAACAAGCCTGGAGGAAAGAGTCTTGATATATTGTAACTACTCACATCCCGTTAAAGTGTTTTTGGCATTTCAATTCAGAAAGTGTCCACAAACTGAATCTTCAGCTGAACCAGCTATTCTGAGCCATTATTGTTATTGACCAACTCGGACTCGTTTTGCATTGGAACCTTTTTGAAGAGCGTCCCAAACTGCCCTTGTCAGCTCAGCTGTAATGTACAGCGTAATACATTCCTATTTAAAAAGCTATCTGAAAGACTGCAAAAGCCATAGAAATAATCATGTTGTGATAAATCAGTTACAGATGGGTGGCTGCTGAGCTATTAACCTAATAAACAATGCTTGGGCAGGCCTGCACTAAAGAGTGTGAAACTCTCGCAGCGGCTAACCGTATTTACTACCAAACAAAGTGCTGTAACATAAAAATTATGCTTGTTGTCATCGCCTCTACGCTAGAGCGTCCTCTGTTCACCTGTTGAATCCCAATTAACTACTCAGTGGTGCTTTAGCCCCGGTTTGGTCTGCCAGCTTTAGAGGGAAATGTCAAACTCTTTGGCTTGCGGGACATTTGACTGCTCGTTCTCTGGCCAGGAAACACATTTCCGTGGATTGGTACAATTTTACTGCACATATTTACAACATAGGATTTTGCAGAGACCAAGGACTTTGTATGCTGTGTGAGATGGCCCATAATTAAAAGCACTTTGCAAATGAGCTGGTGATAAATGTTCCAGTTAAACTGTGTTAAATGATGTCCAAGTCTTCTTCTGTAGACTTGTTCCTGTAGGGGGGGTCACCACATAAGATCATCTGTTTCCATCTCTTCCTTTCCTCTCCATCTTCTTCTGTCACATAAGATTCTTTCACCACATCCATAACCTTCTTCTTTGCTTCCCTTTTATTTCTTTTCTTTCCTCTTGCGAGGGAGCTTTAAGCCTCACCATCCTTTTCCCAGTACACCTGGCGTTTTTTTCTCTGCACTGGGCCCAGTGCAGTTACTTTGCCCCTTGCAAAGGTATTAGTATGTCTTACTAATACATTTAAACTGATACTGAAGTAGGCGAAATCCTAATAAGAACAACACATATACTTGATTATAAATCCCTAAAGCAGTCTTGTTAAAAAGGTTTGATAAATGATACACTTCTCCCATTTTAACTTAGCAGTACACAAGCTATGTTCTACAATAAATAAGGCTTTCTGTGAACTTGTAACATCCTATTTATTAAGTTACAAAAAAATGTCTACTGAGTTAACAAAGTATCAACTTAGTAACCTAATAACATCAAAATGAATTATACTACTCAGAGATCAGATGTCTAGGGAGGTTTGCTGTCCCTTTTAAGGTAATGTTTAACCTGAAGCTAGGTTTGGGGCATATTGTCCATCTCTGAGCTTTCTCTCTGATGTACTCATTCCTAATCCTGTCAGTCTTTGTCACTCTCAGTGCAAATTTATTATCTTTAACACAGCAGCCACTGGTTCCACCTCCTCCCTTTTCATCAGCACTGTTACCCATGTACTTTGCCTGCTCTCACTACCATTTTCTAAACCTTTTTTTCACTCTGTTCTTTACATACACTGTATAAAAGATGGCCATAGTCTCTGGGTCTGAAAACTGAAGCCAAAAGCGGGGTGGCCTGCAGGAGGTGACTCCTGTGGTTGCCAAAAGACGTCTGGTTTTATAATTTGTTTTGCTCTCTGACCTCAGTAATTATGCTCCAGATGACTTTACTGGTTTAGTCATGAGTTTCATGTCAAATAACATGAAGTTATTTTAGTAAATTTTGGTCATCTTTCCAAACAAAAAGGAGGATTATCCAGGGTTCGCTCACTCTAACACCCATCATCATTAAGATTTTAAACAGACTTCATCACAGGACCTAACTTATATATGTGTAACAATATGATGGTTTCACTGATCCTATGCTGTCTGCGCTTTTTTACTTCTCACCTGCACCCTCGTTCTTTGGACGGTTAAGCTGAAGGACTTAAACTTAACCAACTTCATACCCCAGCTTCCTGCATCCCCATCATTTCACTTTCCTCTCTCTCATTCACACAGATGTTTTCTGTCTTGCTCCTGCTGACTTTTCATTCCTCTTTTCTCCACCTCTCCAGGAGCTCCACTTTCACTACAGATCCCAATATCACCTGCAAACATATAGCTCATGCAGGCTCTTGCCTGATCGTATCTGTCAGCCTGCTGATCAGCATTGCCGACAGAAAGGTTCTTAGAGTCAACCCTT
Source organism: Haplochromis burtoni (assembly GCF_018398535.1). Classification (NCBI taxonomy): domain Eukaryota; kingdom Metazoa; phylum Chordata; class Actinopteri; order Cichliformes; family Cichlidae; genus Haplochromis; species Haplochromis burtoni. The sequence continues at coordinate 2,839,169 of NW_024582378.1, forward strand.
GGTGTGATCCCACCTCCACCTTGAACCCATCTGTCACTCCTACTGCACACATCACTACTGTGTCACAGTGCTCACGCATACGCTTAAACAAAAACTCTTATTTACATGACAAACACACGGCTTCATATTCTGAAACCTTAAAAATTTAAAGGGATAAAGGTAAGGTTGTAAATCCAAGTTTCTGTGTCATGTTTAGAATGATTTCAGGGCACAAATGGACCAGCGGTACATGACAGACACTGGTAGTTAATGGGGAATGTGACACGCCTAAACTGAATCAGGGTAACGAGACAAAAGAAAAATCACAGAATGCAAGATTACCATAAAAACACCAAACCTGATCTGTAGACGTCATAAATTGAAAGCTCAGGAACAATACCAAGTCCACAACTCAAAAACACTCGGTGAAAAAACCCAGGACTTCTTACTTTGCTGTGATTTGTTACTAATAGAGGAGATTAAGCAATTGAGGAGCCAGTCTTTCTCATTTAGAAAGATCTGAAATGTATTCTTTAGAAAAAAGACTAATCCTTGTAACTAACATGCATCAAAAACTACTGGTCCTTTTTGCTTCCAAAACATAGGGGTTGTGTTTGGGGCTCAGAGAGTTAACAGCACCTTTTGTGTTGGTTTAAAGAGCAAGAGACACCTTAGTTAACATGCACAGGGCACACAGATGTACTAGCTGATGTTATGTATGCTAGAGATATGCTGATCAATGCCTTGTTAAAGCACTCTAATCTCATGAGATCTTTAATCTTTAAAGATGGTTCAGGTAATGGGAGTGATCAAGTGAAGATGCCTGCTGTATACGCGAAAAAAAATCTATTTTTCCTCTCATTCATTCAATTAAAACAAAGATTTTTTCCAGCCAAAACATTAAAAGTCTAAGGTCAGAGATATTCTTTCAAGCCCTGTTCTGCACTAAAGAAGGCTAAACTTCAGTGTGAAGTTATTGAGCATCCTAACTCGAAACATTATAAACTGGGATGGGATGTGCATGGTGCAAAGCTCTGCAGCAGGTGATTAACAGTGCACAGAATATCACCGACACCAAGGAGAGGCGTCTGCAGAGAGCCCAAAGGACACTAAAAGACAATACCCATCCGGGCCACAGCATGTTCACCCTCCTGCCATCTGGCAAGCGGATGCAGTAGGTTGTGCTGCTGCATCACCAGATTTCAGAGAGGTTTCTTTCCTCGGGCTATGAGATTATTGACATCATTCTACACACTTTAGCCTTTTAAAATGTTTTATTTTTTAATTTAGTAGAATGAGGGGTTTTCATCTACAATCTCTTTGCGCAACCACGTGTTTTTTCTTCTTAAGAAGGTAATGAACTCTATTCTTACTATTAAAGGTACTAAAACAGCACCACTGTAAAGAAAAACACAAGATATCCTACTAAATTGAAACCCACTTTTAAATAGCAATAAATCAGTGTATTCAAGCTTTTTCCCCCCCCGCTAATATCACTTCATGAACCCTGGTCCATAGATGACGAAGGCTGCTTTCAGGTGAAACTTGTGAGGTTGTGTTTTCAACATGAGAGGTCAAGAGCATGATACACTTTCTATTCAGTTGGTTTAAGTTGTGAGATCACTGTTGCTAGGTGACTGGCAATCAAAAGTGAACTTTGCCTTGTTCCCTTTTCAGAAACGGTAAACTGATTGAGGTTTCTTACATTTCAGAGCCTTAAAAAAAAAATAAGAACAAAGGAAAGAACATGTCATATTCATAAGCATCTGTAATTACTGTATAAATGAAAGTGAAAAATTTACTTGTTAAATCTGCACATTTTCATATATTCAACACCATGAATACAATGAGCCTGTGCGAAAGCGCTATAAGCCTTTCTAAGCATTTTTCAGCATGCTGTAGATTATTATCATTAGTGAACTCTTCAGTGATTGAGTTTTTCCAGTGATGAGAACGGGTGCCTGAAAATATTCACAGACCACTGAATTAAACGCCTTAAAACATATTTAAATGCAAATTACCTTTCAAGACACAGCATGCTCCACCCATTCCACTTTGATGATTTAAGTTCACTCATCACACAGGTAGCGCTTTCATCTCTTTGAAGCTATCTATTTGTAGATCCTGCACATCCTGAGAGGTACAGTCTGATGTAATTCTTCCTCACGGAGGGGTAAAGGAAGGTGCTTTTTGAAGGGGGTTCTCTCAAGCTTTTAAGTTGCTTTGCTCGCTCTCCTTTGTACTCTTCTAACAGTGAAGGCCAGTTCACAACCAAACACGTTGGTATTTGTTTTCACTCCAATTCGGACGAGCAAATTAAATGAAAAGTGTTACCATTCCTTTAGATGGGAAAGGAAGCCTTGGACTTTTCATTTATTTGAAATAGGTGCTGCCAACAAATACTAACTGAAATGGAAATTAAAAGCACCTGAGAGAACATTTATATTCCAGTTATTTTTGCTCACATATATCTCTACCATAGACTGTATGTCCTCAAAAGCTAAACAGGAAATAGGTAAACAAAAAAAATCCTGCACATTTATGTAGTTAAACAAATGTTTGTGATGTAATGAATCTTCCTAGTCATTTAAACCAAATGTTTGATTTAGTGCATTATATTTAAAATTGACTTTGCTAGTTGAACACTATTTACTGCTCTCCAATCAGCTCTTTGAGAATTCTTCAGTTTCCTTTAACTTGAAATTGGCCAACTTTATAGCACAAGTAAACATGTTTACAGCCTAATAGTAAAAGTTTTGGTCTCAATGGCTTAGCTGCTGCTAGCTGCTTGTCAGGTGGGACCTTAGCAAGGACTCTCTACTGTATCTGTCATGTTTGTTCCTTTAGTCCTTTTTAAAAGAAACAGTTTTAGACAAGTTTGATGTGTGGGAAAGTTCACTAACTGAGAAATCTATTGTTTACTAAGCTAGCAAACTTAGCAGGCCTAGCGATAAAAAAAAAAAGAAAAGAATTCCTGCTGATTTCTGGCGCTTGCATTGCTAGCATGAAACTGATCATAAAGGTACATGGTCCTGTACCTAAGACCTCTTGAGATTGCTTTGGTTGCCACAAGTTGTTGCCATTTGCACGGCAGCTGCTGACCTGGCTGCAAACTATTCGCCAGATGAAAAGTGCAACGCAAATCGGAACCAGATGCATTCAAAGTAAAGTTTACTTTGAAGGTTCAAAAGGCACAACTTTAAGTTGGTACAACTCACAAAGTTGTGCCTTTTGAAATGTGTTGTATTGCCAACATATTTCAAAAGGCAAAACTTTTACTTTGAAGGCGTATGTTTTCCGTCTTTGGTTTGCAAGTTTTTCCTCTGAAGGGTGTCTGGGCTCAGCCTCAGAGATAAGGTGAGGAGCTCGGTCATTTGAGAGGGTCTCAGAATAGAGCTGCTACTCCTCAAGGTGGTTCGGACATTTGACCAGGACACCTGCGAAGTGTTTTGGACGTCCCGCTGGGATGAGGCCCCAAGGCAGTGCAATGACACACTGGAAATTATGTATCTCACCTGGCTTGGAAATGCCTCCATGTCCCCAGAAGAGCTGGGTGAGTCGGCTGGGGAAAAGTACATCTGGGCATCTTTGCTCAGACTGCTGGCCCTGCCACCTGGACTCTGATAAGGAACGGTTGGTATTTTTAGCAGAATATAAAATCACGCCATTTACTTTCATTTACTTTCATTTACTTGATCAAATCACGACAAGAACAATGATTAAAACCAAGTGAGATGATTCCTTTGATTGTTTTGTTGAAGTAAATACTGCTTGTTGTGGCATGCATCATCTCATTTTCACAAAAGACATTTCAATCAAGAGGTACAAGAGTCAGAAAGAAGGAAAGAAAGAAGGCAAACAAAGACAATCCACAGTGGTGCAGCATCAGAAACCAATTCTTTCTGTGATGCGGTCTGGTCAGTTTACAACAAAGGGTTGGGATGAAACAGACTAATTTTGCTGTCATGGCGGCCCTTTCCTAGCTTTACAGCGTGAAAGTTAGAGCCTTATTTTGGTTAGATCTGTAATCACTATCCAATCTGCCTGGAGGAGAAAAAGAAATTTAATTTGACAAGGAGGTAATGAACCCATGCAGCCATTATCTTAGATAACCCATTTGAGAGACTGGTTGAGCACTGATGAAAATTCTATTAAACATAGCTGGCTGATTTCTCTATTTTGTTCAGTGGCAGAAAAGCCTTTTTTACCCTTGCCAATTTACTTTGAACTCTCAGAGTTGCCAAGGATCATTATATCAAGGAGCTTCAAACACTCACCCTTTCCTTAATGATTCAAAGGCAACAACCCCAGACTTTGGGCTAATAACCTCTGTGATGCATACACAAGATACCTAGGCAAGTGCGGCAAATACTTTACTTTCAGTTCCTGTCTAGAGTTGCATTCCGAGGAGGATTCTTGTGTTAAATACAGCTTTCTGAGAAGTTTTTTGTTTTTAAATGCACTTCGACCCTGCTCAGTTAAAAGCTGATCCAACTTTGCTTTACTTATCAACAAACCTTAAATGTAAATTTCCTCCTTGTGGATAGTTACACACTATATATTACACACACACACACACACACACACACACACACACACACACACACACACACACACAGGCCCAATTGCCATAAATATCATAATATAATACATTTAATTATTCAAGCTTTTTGTTATTTGTTTGTAGTGTTTAACTTCATTCTCTAAAAAATTTGTTTCCCAACTTTTTGATAGAGATATCTTAATTGAAGCACAGTTTTGGGACACAACCCTCATCAAAAGTTAAAGACAGCATCAATTATTTCTACAGATTACATACTGGTTATATCTCTCCAAATCACACCCTTCTCATAGTAATTATCAGAGAGGAAGTAAAGGAAAAATCTGGGCAATAGAAAGAAAGCTGAGCATCTCTGCTTATCTTATATAAGTAAATATGCCATTTGCAAATACCTTTTGATAGATCCTGATATAACTCAATACTTTAACAGTGGCTTAATCTAAGAGAGTGCAAATAGACTTAAAATTACATGGTAATGCTGTAGTCAATATCTCCTTAATTACTCGTGATAAGAGAAAGTGATACAAATTTTCTCTAAATGAACTCTTTTTCAACTGTAACAACTTGGTGGCATCTCATTTGTATTTCCTGTCATTTTCTCAACCTTACCGGAGTCTTGAGTGGGAGGATGCCAAAAAAAGAGGGCGATTTCAAGAAACACATTTAATGAACGTGAAATTGTTATCTGAATCACTGTCACAGGCACGGCTGGATCATCTGCCAGTGGGCTCCGTGTGTGTGGTTTGTGCCTGTTTGTGCAAAAGATGCAATATTTAAACAGTAAGAATAAACAGTTGCCACTCTTCGTGCCATTTTGTTGTTTCCATTTTTTCCCCCTGCTTTCCGTTACATTACAAAGTGCACTTGAGTTTTAATGAGTTTGTGAAAGTTTTTATTGTTTAAGTTTGATCATTTAATGTGCTTGAAAGAAAAATAGAACTCTTATTAACTTAGTATTTTCTAAAAATATGTCTGCCAAATACTCATGTTAAATGAAGCGGTATATTGGGTTTAACACTAATTAACAAACGTTATCATGAAAATGTTTTACCATGGTTGATGAATATTATTTTTATGAACTTTAGCAACCTGACAAAGCTAGTGTACCTGTAGACTCCCAATCTTGCAGGAATTTGTTTGTTTCAGTTCTGATGGCTTGAAAAAAAAAGGAGAACACTTCAGTACCCCTGTGTGGTATACAAGCATCACAAGCGCAGGGATCACTGGAACAGTTTACAGCCCAAGCTCCATTTAGCTGACCTTGTGGAGTCTTAAAAAAAACAAAAACAAAACAGGAACTTTTCGGCTTCATCAGGCTTTGTATTGACAGTCTTTTGTTATATTTGATATTATTTATTTTTATTATTTTTTTATATTTATTTCCTATCAGTAAATTTATTGTACAGCCTTTTGTGACTTTTGTACGGTGGCCCTGAGAGGCCAAACGGACTGCAACTTCAGAAAACACCTGCAAAAAGAAAACGCTGCAAAAAGAAAACACCTGCAAAAAGAAAAACGCTGCAAAAGCTCACAAAACACAACGGAAATAGGAAAAAACACAATGAAAATGTTTCTGGGGAGACAATAACCTGATGGACCAGTTGCACAAACCAAAACATGCTAACAAGTGCGCTGAGACTGGGAGACATTACAAAGAAGTGGAAGAGAGGTAAATGTGGTGTAATAATATGATTCTAATAATACTACAGATATCTAGAATATATATACATGTTTTGGTTCAGGCACAAAGCATCTATCTAATCAGTGCAATGAAAGAATTAGTTAGAAATGAAAGAATCATTGCTAACTAAGCTAGCTATCAAAGACGATAGTTGCTAACAGATAGCTTACATTAGCTTTACAGCTAGCTTTGCATGGTGTTACATCCCCCAGGAGGATGTCTCTTCTCCCTATTAACCCTTTGTTTTGTCCAGGCTCCACCTCCTCTGTCCTGATTGGATGTTGCGCAGAGTCCGGCTAATTGGTAATCAGCAGAGGACTATTTAAGGCCTGTGGCGCTGTGCTTCTGGGCCCTCTGGCCATTTTGGTTGCCATATTTGTGCAGGCTTGCATGCCTTTGTATTTTGTGTGAGCATTGTTGTTTCATGTTCAGACTGCTTGTAGGGGAGAGCTGCCTTTTGTTTTGACACCCTGTTTTCTCCTGTTTATGTGTTGTTAGGTAGGTTATGGTTAAAGGTTGTATATTTTGTTTCTTTGGAGTTAGGTAAGTTTCTTTTATTTCAACATCAGGGATGTTTTGTTTGTTATGTTGGCCTTGGCTCTCCCTGACATTATACCTCAGTCTGATCCCATCACCAGTATTAAATAAACCTTCTAAAATTACCATCTTGGCTCCTCCTTCTCTATCCACCTTTATGTTCGTCCCTTCAATCCCCTAGACTAGCCAGGGGACATAACACATGGGTAGTAAAATATTTTTGTTTTTTGAAATCATTCACACAAATACTATTGCTTATGTTAGTTTATTTAGCTGTTAAATTGTTTTGTTGTTCTTTGTTGTTGTTTTTCTTAATTTTTTGTGCATTGCAGTACAGTGCATTGATAATGGCTACTGTTTTACCAAAGTTTGTGACAGTTAGCTAAGATTAAACTCAGAAGTAAAACTCTTAGCCATTTCTGTTAACCGTAATTAAAAAAAAAAAAATCAGTTAAAAAAAAAAAATAGGTCAAATTTGATAACACAAACTGCCCCATTATTTTTCTAAATGCCTTCACAGAGTAGTGTGTTTTAATACTTACCTAGCAATTCATTTGCATTACTGGAGACTTTGGGGGTCCAGAAAACTCCTTAGACATAACTATGCTCCCTCACCTGAATTCTACTGATATATTTGGCTGCGAGAACTGCTATTGCTAGCATGATTGAGGAGGAGGCTGACTTTGGGGCAAATGGGGCTGTGCAGGTCAAATACTGTACAAATGTGTTTGTAATCATGCTTACCAATTCATGATGTGATTTAAAGTAGCTTGTTTATCCTTTAATTTGTTGTGTAGCCTACATGTATAGGACTGCCTCGTAGAGTTCATTTAAATTTAAGCTTTGTTTTGTGGAGTATGTGAAGCACAGCTGCACATATCAGTCTATTTAACTACTTAATCATTATGAAGATTTTTTTGTATTAAACCCACATGGAAACAAATAAGAGGCTGTTTTATGGTGTTACTTATTGAAGTTTCTGGATCAACAACAAACTTTTAACCAGAAACTGAATTCATGACACCTAACCACAGAAAAAATATATTATGTTTGTGAAGACGTTTCTTGGTCTCCTCACTTGGCTGCTCAACCTGTTCAAACCCGAGATTAGACCTTGGCTAGAGGCCTCACAGCATGAATGTTCAAATTATGAAATGGTAAAATCTGAAGCCATGTGTGCTCCATTTAATATTTATCAGCTCCTGGATGCATGTCAGTATTTATTTGTTCCTTGCCTCCTTGTATATTCATGACATGAATAATGCCGTGTATGTTAATCAGATGCCAGACCAAGAGCAGTGTCTCAAAGCATCCTTCTGGAAAATCAATCATCTGCACGGCTCCTTAGCATCAACCAACTCTGCTGCTCCCCAGACAGCACAGCTGAGAAGTGTACTGTCTCCTTTTTTCATATTGCTGGACTAACCACAGGCACTGATTAGCAGCATCCCTCCCCCCTGATAGATGCTTTGTGCCTGATTTTAATGAACTGCTTTGCATTAGCGAGCGCTTCTCTCCTCCCTGTGCACTTGCCTTGACTTGCTCTCTCGCAGTCCAGCAAACCAGGGCAGAGCTACAGTGAAAAAAAAATAAAAAAATAAATACAAAATACAAAAAATAGTCAACACATCTATCAGTAAGCAGTGGGCCAGGCACACTCTGAGCCAAGACAGAAATATTGACAAAATGTCTGCTAGCCATCTTATTATCTTGCCCAGGGTTGCAGTTGGCAAAATAGCACATGCTGGAGGCAGCGGCGGCAATGATGGTGGAGGGGTGTGTGTCTTTCCATGTGTGTGTTCTGCCGGTAGAAAGAAGCCAATGTTTGTAGAGCTTGCAACCCCGACACCCTGTTGTTGTACTGCTGGGCTTTGAGTGCTGCACCATCATCTGTGGAATTAGTGTTTCTGGCTGTGATAGTGAGCTAGAAGCAGATACCAAATGAGAACACATCTGATAATGAATCATTCACTCACTACATGTCTGCTTTTGGTATGAATTGATGGTATATTGCTGTGGCAACATGAGCCAAACACCAGTTGCTCGGATGAGACTATGTCCAAAAATTTAATGAAATGAGCACAATGCTGTCATTAAAGGCTGTAATACAGGAGATAGGTCAGAAACGGAATTTGTTTCATACTGAGGATAATGCTGTGCAGTGAAGAGTAAAGGCCATTTCATCTCGTTCCAAAGAATATTTGGGTTGATAATAGCTGTTGTCCTAGAAATGGCATGTATTACTAAGCTGTTTTCCCAAATGTGTGTCGTGGTGACAGATGTAAAATGCATTTATAAAATCTCTAACAACCTGGCTTTATGATCTGACATCCATCTGGGGTTATTATTAGACCATAAAAAGCATGCGGGTTAAAAATAGGATATCTGCCTCCTGCACCCTAAAGACAGACCCTAAGTTATAAAGACCTTTGGTCACTGTCTTACTTCCTTTGTCCTTTAATTTATCTTAATTAGTTTAATCTGTGTTTTCTTGGTCTTATGTTTGCATTTCCTGATTAACTCCTGTGTGTATTTAAAGCCTCAGTTTGCATCTGTTGTTGTCGAGTCATAATGTCTTCCTGTTTTCCCTTCCTTTTGGCTTTACGGACTTGTTGTTATTTGCTGCCTTTTGGATTTCTTTCTCCACCTTAATAAAAGGTTTGTTGTTTTTGTTTATCAAGTATGACTCAGTCTGCATTTGAGTCCCTTTCCATGACATCATCCCTTTATTAAATTAACTGTTGGTTCTAAGATTGTATCCACCACCCACCACTAGCCAGGGAGATATAAACAAGCAAGATGTAAAATCAGACTGAAAACAGTGCAGTTCTCTACTTTGTGACTAAGTGGTGAAAGTGCTCTACTTTTCAATACCACGCTGTTGCATGTCATTAACTTCGTCTCTTTTCTTTTCCTACTCCATGTCTGCATATATTGCTGCTCTGTCGTTGTCCTGCAGTTACTGCATCCAACAGCCTTCTAATTGTGCATCTAGAGTGTGTAAAACAGTTGACCAAACCTGCAACAGGCTGCATTTATAAGATATTAACCTTTAATTTGTCACTAACCATCAAACTACACACCAAACGTCCTATCCAAGTTGTTGTTTTTGCAAGCTCCTCTGAAGCTTTTGAGTAGGAAATTAAATAGCTTGCTATCATAAGCTTTAGCTAATGTTTGCTATAGTGTAACTACCTCTTAAGTGAGTTAGATTTCTGTTAACTAAAGTAAAGTGTTGTTAGATTAAAATCTTATTTACGCCTCGTTTTCAGCTCCATGAAATACAACCAGTCAAAGACATTAATGCAAAATAATCTGCTGGAGAATCTCACACCGACTCCACATGAGTTACAGCGTAAGAGGACATTCGTTATTGACACAATGCCACACTAGTCAGCATTATGTTAATCCAGCTGGGAGGAAAAAATGACCTATGCTGTCATTTCTAAATTACGTTTTAGAATTTGTGAGCACGTAAAAAGAACACATTACTCACTCCAAACATTGTAGCCAGCGACATCTGAATACGGCGACTGCTTTGAGTAACACATACAGTTTGCTGTTCCTGAGTTGGAAGCTTCGATTATTTTTCTCAGTGAAAGTGGAAGCATGGTCTTTGACAAAAGCGGCATATACAGTACGGAAATTGTTTGAAGGACCGGCTTTGTGCGATTTCTCACAATGACCCTGGGTTAGGAGGAAGTGCAGCAGTGATGCCCTTCACACTGAAAGAACTTCCTCGGGCCACAACTTAAAGGGCACTTTTTTTTTCTAAAATGAAATGTTCCTTTCCTCCTCCTTGACATCTCACTCGTTACTTTCATCAAAACGAAATAGAGGTAAGAAGAGGTCAAATCAACATCCAAACAATGGAAGGATGAGGTGGCGAAGGTTCCAGAAATGGCAAAGGGTGGACAAAGTAGCAAACCTTTAAGAAAAATGTTTGAAAAGGCTCTTTGTTCAGGAGTTTCAATGTGTGTTTTGCTGATAAATCCTTCAACAGCATACCCCACAAATGAACTGGCTTAGTAATTGAAAAGGTGGCAGCTAAGTCCAAGGGCTGTTTACATGCTCAATGGAGAAAAATGTGTGCTGACAAATGAGATGCAAATTATATGCACACTGTAAGTTGTGAGAATCTTAAATAAATTAAAGCATGATAAATGACAGCAAATCTGATAATAGGTGCATAGTTTTATCTAAAAGACTTAAATGGATTTATAGGATTTATGATGCAGGTATACAGACTGTACAAACTGTAACTACCCCATATATTGTGAATTTAGAAGTGACAAATACCACCGCACTCAAAGTATTAAAGTAGGTTTTATTTGGTAAAGAACTAAGGGTTTAGTAATTGTTCAGTGACAAACACGGGCAGGGAAAATAATCTTTAATGATT
>NW_024582378.1:2850348-2851528 GCF_018398535.1 Haplochromis burtoni
AGGATAAAGACTTGAGACTTACTTGAGACTTGCAAAACAATGACTTGGTCCCACCTCTGGAAAACAGTGCAGTTCTCTACTTTGTGACTAAGTGGTGAAAGTGCTCTACTTTTCAATACCACGCTGTTGCATGTCATTAACTTTGTCTCTTTTCTTTTCCTACTCCATGTCTGCATATATCGCTGCTCTGTCGTTGACCTGCAGTTACTGCATCCAACAGCCTTCTAATTGTGCATCTAGAGTGTGTAAAACAGTTGACCAAACCTGCAACAGGCTGCATTTATAAGATATTAACCTTTAATTTGTCACTAACCATCAAACTACACACCAAACGTCCTATCCAAGTTGTTGTTTTTGCAAGCTCCTCTGAAGCTTTTGAGTAGGAAATTAAATAGCTTGCTATCATAAGCTTTAGTGTAACTACCTCTTAAGTGCTGTTAGATTAAAACCTTATGTATGCTTTAATGATTTATTGACATACAGTAATAGCCAGTATGAATACAAAGCATCTGCGTACTTTCAGCCATACAACAATCTTGGCTCTGAAAATAGTGGCGCCAGTTTTTCCCCACTCTGTCTGTTGGTTGGTCCAGGCTGAAATATGTCAACAACTATTGGATAGATTGCCAGTTTTGCATTGCCCACGGGGTGAATCCACTAATGCCACCAGCAGTTTGACATGTTTGGCTTTTAGAGAAAACAATTTCCATAAATTTTACGTCCAAACATTCAAAACTGATTTTTCCCCCAATTTAGCTCACTCTCTTGTTTTCAAAAATAAACCTAACAAGGACTCATAGGTTCAAACTTTACTTCATCTCATACATTTAGAGAGACACACAAGCTGGAGCCATCCGTGTGGTGCAGCAGATAACTCATAACATTACTGGGAAATTGCTCACAGGTGGATACAAGTACCAAAATTTGTATGTAAACTGTGTTATGACTGCTTTTGTGATAAAGACCATTAGAAAACCCAAGATGGCACGACGTTTGTGATGGCTATTGACAAAATAGATTTTTCTCCCATAAACTAGATTTAATTTTTTTAATGCTATTATGGAATGTGAAATAACTAGTTTAATTTATTTAGAAATACAGGGAGTGCAGAATTATTAGGCAAATGAGTATTTTGTCCACATCATCCTCTTCATGCATGTTGTCTTACTCCAAGCTGTAT
>NW_024582378.1:2852959-2952648 GCF_018398535.1 Haplochromis burtoni
CTGGTAATCTGGCATGCCTGATGTTTACCCTTTAATTTGTCATTGACCATCAAACCACACACTAAACGTGCCATCCAAGTTGTTGTTTTTGCAAACTCCTCTGAAGCTGTTGAGTAGGAAATTAAATAGCTTGCTATCATAAGCTTTAGTGTAACTACCTCTTAAGTGCTGTTAGATTAAAACCTTATGTATGCCTCATTTTCAGCTCCATGAAATACAACCAGTAATCTGGCATGCCTGGTGTTTACCTAGTGAGCCGACACGCTTTTGGGCTGACTGGTCAATTGAAGGGCTGCTATGCACTGGCTGTACAAGCACTGGCAGCAGCCCATTCGTCCATTTTCATTCTTGACACTGTATTTTCATGTGCTGTGTGCAGGCAGGAACGGTGGATCCAATGTGCGGACACTCAAAAACGTGATCTCAAACAGCTTTATTGCTGAGACCCAGTCTAACTAAACTGGCAGGCAGGATGGCACACAGTACAAAGTTGAGGACAAATATGAGGGTAGATCACAACACAGTCAAAGGAAAACGAAGGGCTTAAATAAACAGAGGGAGCAATCAGGGAATAGGAGACAGGAGGGAAACACAGCTGGAATAAATCTGGGCTAACGAAACAAAGGAAGCAAAATCAGATACATTAACATGAGACATGGACTTTCAAAGTAAAACAGGAAATGTAACACAGAGATACAGACTTGACAAGGGGATACAGCAGACAGGGGAGACAGAGCAACCATGGAACACGGAGACATAAACCATAAGACAGAGAACTCTAACAAAGAAACCAAAACACTAGAAATGATAAATAATGACAAAATAAAAGCTCAATAATAATGTAAAAGTCAAAACTCTGGGTCAATGACCCAGGTGCCCTAACATGTATTGTCCAATCAAATTTCTTAATGCAGCCAGGCCCTCCCCTGACTCTGCTCTTCAAGGTGCATGAGAGGCATAATTAGGAAGGGAGTGATTCGAGATTTCTGGTAAAATGAATGGTTACTTAAACCATTAGTCACTCCTAATAGCTAGTGTGGCTTTTAATTGTCACATGCTGCAGTGTAGTACATCTAAGATGTCCTAATCCAACAACAACAACTGTACCAACTTGTTTCAATATCAATAAAAAAACAATATGAAATATATACAAAATATGTGTAATATACATATGTATGCTAGGGCCGATTTTCTGTCCCCGATGTTCTGTCCCCTGTTTGCTACTTATGCTCTCTACTGATTTGAATAAAGAAACGTCCTTAAAAGATACTAAACCCCAGATACTGATGTTTCCATCTCAGTTTGCAATTGTGCCCAATGTTAAACATGTGGGTGTGGAGTGTGTGAAGTGTGAAACGTGCCAGAAGAGAAAAAAAAGTCTTGCATATGTTGCAGTCCATTTTCCCATGGAATCAACAAGGAGAGTGAAGGAGACTAACCTTACAAACTTGATAGTGTATTTGGATTAGTGTCATGATCCAGCTAGTACGGCAACACTTAGGTCGGTCGCCTGCATCAAGAAGGTTCTATTTATAGCCATGAAAAGTCAAGCTGTTCCACAGTGACTGTCAGCACTCCTACGGTCATTTTTAGTATCTGGTTTTGCATGTGAGCATTAAAAATGTGTCTGTGGGTGCAGCTTGCAGCTTTGAGAAAGTGCTCTATACATTACAGTCCTTTTCTGGCTTCCAGTCCATTTAGAGTATCCAGTTTAAATTTTACTACTTGTTTTTAAGAGTCTCAGTGGTTTGGCACCATCTTACTTAACTGAACCTTAACTTCCCACAGTACCAGAGCACTGATGTCTACAGACCCTATGATCTTGAATATTCCTAGATGCAGGGTCGAAAGCAGAGGTCACGGGACCTTTTCCGTGGTGGCTCCTAATATTTGGAACAATCTAATTTCTTGTATAATAGCTGCCTGATGTCATTCATTTAAAAAAAAAAACTGTTAAAGTCCTACTTATTATCGCTTGTTTTTAGTTATAGTTTGCCAGGGTCCCGTGACCTTTATTATGCAAACAGGCTTTTTTTACTTGCACAACCTGGACAACACTTCAACTGGTCCATGTTTAATGTGCTATAGAAATAAACTTCAACTTGACTTGACACTCACTAATCTAGAGGGTGGAACATTAAGTAACCGGTCACACAGAAAGACTGTTGTAAGTTTGAACCTCCTCAGAGACCTGCTTGTCAGATTAACCGGTGATCCGTAAATTGGTTGATGGGACAGTAAAAGGTTCTCTCTTTCTCTCCCTCTCCATGGTAACTTGTTAAAAAATAACTAGTTTGGAGGATAAGATGTGCCATGATGAGCAATAAAGAGGGATAAAAGAGACAAATACATAAAATTCATTGACTCTCGCAAAAATAAATTGGGGCTAGATTAATGTTAAATTCCCAAACCAAGGTGTATGCATCATAGTGCTATCAAAAGGGTAAAAGGGTAACCTTTAGTCTGCACAGCACTGTGCAGCTATAACCGTATTGCACCTGTGGAGCAACATGTAAAGCATGTGTGCCTGCTATGTTTTGCTTGAAACCACAAAGCTCTAAAGATGTTTTTTTTAAGCTATAAATGTGACTTTCTCATGGTCAAAGGATACAAATCAAGAGTGAAACCTGTTAAATTTCATCCACAGGTTCAAATTATGTAGTAAGACATCTGTTTCCTCAGATAGACACTTTAAAATGTTTAAAATTCAAGTGGCTTTTGGGATTTTACAAATTAATAGCTCGAAAGTGACAGACATGCAAATTTTGGTGCTTGTGTCCACTTTTGAAAGAAAGTACCAACCTGGCTAGTTTATGTTCATGATTATTAAAAGCATGAATATTTTTAAACCCATCATTCTGAACTTGTCAGGAGTTATGGTAACGAGGTCTTTGGCTATTAAATAAGCTGATGACAGTAGGCTTTTACTAAAGGCTTGAAGGGGCATAACAAAGAAAAAAAAAAAAACCCTACTTTTAGAGAGGATCGCCTTGCTGTTAGAGGAACTGCCGTCCACAGATTGCTTCCATCTATACCAGAAGTTTTGCATCTGGGCAACTTTAAGTCACAGTCAGCATTAGCTGATTCAGCCAGACCTGAGGTACATATGTAAACAGTGACAAATTAGTGGAAAAACCTAAAACCTTGACCCCCTCAGGGGCTCCAATGGCTTGTGTTGTGCTGCAGTCAGAAATTTGCTGGCATGGTTAAGAGTCCACTGCAAATCAGCACAAAGTTTTTCTGAGGTGCACATTTTCGACCTCTCAGCACAATAACCCCCTCCAGTAGATGTGGTTTGGTGACTTTGAAGGCAATGGCAGGTGAAAGAAATAAACATCCAAAAAAAAAAAACCCACCCCCAAAGCAAAAAACCTGAAACTACAGTTGATTTTAGAACAGCAGAAGAAAGCTGCATTAATTAGGGAGATGTGACCTGAGTGCTTCTCAGAACTTCCCTCCATTTCCTCTGGAAGCCAGTCACTTGAGATGCCTTTTGGGAAGCTGCCAAACACTGCAGGGATAATTGAAAAATTTAGGGCCTGTTTGAGTCCCTGAACAATGTAGAATTACTGTCCACACACTGCAAGGTCCTGCTGAGAGTTGAGCAGTCACTACATCCAACCAAACAAGAGAAGATGACAGCTTATTGATTCCTAATGCTGGAAAAAGGGGGTTTGCTGCAAGAGCTCCAGTAATGTGATATAGAAGGAAGGAAAGGATATAAATGCTACTGCTTCAAAAACATTAAATTATAAGAAAAGTCTGCAACCACACACAAAAAAATGACTACAGATAGTGATCGTATAGACAGAAGCTGTAACTTGGAATAAGTAAGGAATTGTTCTGGAATTTGTTATGCAAAGAGTCACTTCACAGTAATATATATATACATATAACATGAAATTGCAACAGTCATACAAACAAAGATAAATGCTTTCAGCCCTTGTGCTTAAGCCCCTGATTCTTTGATAACAGCTGGGTTTAATCTTGTTTACTGTTGAAGAAAGCTATAACAGAGATGGAGATTGAGAATAGGTTTTTGAGTCACTATCCCCACGAATATCAGATTAAAGTGAAAGAAGTAACAACAGCAACAACAAACACAGAGCAAACATTCTGATTTTGTTGTTGTTTCTTGTTATCAGGCCCATTCATTGAGTCAGACTTGGCAATCTAAAGCTACACTTCTGGAATTAACAATGATGCTAGCAGCGAGGCTCGAGAGATGCCGCCTGTCAGTCAGTCAGATACTTTGGTGAAGTCTGAATGAGCTTCACAGGTTTTGGATGGACAGCAATAAAAGTTTGTGCAGATGTTCCTCTTTTCTCTTTATAGCCACCTGTACGTTAACAGTTTGGTTTTATAGGGCAGAGGCTAACAAACTCGAGCTAGCTGCTTCCTGGTAATTTGACCACAGTGTATTTTTATTTAAATGACAGACTTTAAGCTTTAATAAGGGTTTTACAAATATTTTCCATGAACTGTTTGGGAATTACAGTCATTTTTAAACATAGACCCTATCAGAGGCTGATATGTAATAGTACAAACTAACATTTTCAATACAAGGATCGATTTTTAATTTGGGGATGAAAAATTGAAAGAGTTCCAACAAATGAATTCGACACTTTAAATCAGGTCCAGATTGTTAGAGGCTTCACCTGAGCATTATGTATAAAAATGGCTATAATTCCTAAACAGTTAATTCAATACTTTTATTTAATCCCCTTCATTGAAGCCGAAATTCATCATTCACAACTTTATAAGCATTATTATTACAAAAGTAAAATAAGAATAATAATAAAGTGCTATTGTCCAAATACTTATGGAACTAACTGTATATGCACTTTTAATTATACAGATTTAAGATTTATAGCAACTAGCAGAGCCCTTGGCTGCTGGTGGCAGACCTCTGGCAGTCCTTGGGCTGCACTTTGACAAACATTGTTGCTGGGAAGCGTGACTATTAGAGAGATTACCATAAAGTTCCACTTTTCCTTAGAAAGATAAAAAGCTACATTCAGCTGCTTCGTTATTCACAAGGAGTGGCTGCAGTGGTATGTCGGATGTCCTTCCTGATGCAACACCCGAGAGATCTGTGTCTCCACTCGGGATCAAACCAGGGATCTTTCACTTGTTAGGCGAAAAACTTCCTTTAATGTTTCCAACCAAGAGTGATTTTCATTTTGTAATTTTTTAGAGATGATTAAGCAGAGTTTACTTTAGAACATGGTGACCTTGTGACTGATACTGTAAGTAGGCACCGAAAGGATGTGGACAGTGTCCAGGTTCTCATATAACTTCTTCCTCTAAAAAATGCAAATAGTGATGGCCTAATGCCAATCTCAAGACAAATCAATGAGTGACATCATGGCTACAACCTCTTCATCTGCAGAGACTGTGTTACATTTACGTACTTTAGGGGTTTTAGAAGAATTTACTAAAACATCAAAGTTTGGGTTATTTCTCAGGTCTGCATTAAAAACCGATGTTTCATCTGACTGTAAAAGAATTTGTTCATTTTTGGTCTAAAAAAATGTGTCCATGGTGTACAACTTTACATCGGACGGTGTGCAACAGGACGCTACATGTATCTCAGTTCTTTACTGTATGGCGTCATGAAACCAAACACGCTGCACGTCCAGTACAGATAGCAGCATCGACAGCCAGTCAAAGCTGCAGCTCTCGAACAATTGCTGTCTGAAACAGAAACACTGAAGCAATGAGTACGGTTGTATCCCAAAGGCTGGAAAAAATGAGCATGCACCTGGAAAGTTGCCAAATGAAATCCCTAGACTGCCAGAGACAGTCTGGGAGGAGAACATGAATGACTGGTGCTTTCTGTGTTTGTATAGCAGACAATACAAATAAAGCTTAGGATGAATTGGACCTACTGTGAAATTTGATTGGGATGAATGGACCTTGATGTTCTTTCTCTCTGTCCCCAATCTCTTTTAATTTACTGGTGTTGTGGAGGATATGGTTCTCATCATTAATCAGCAAGACAAATGAATCCCCAGCTCGGCGTGAGAGAGAGAGCGAGAGAGAGAGAGCTGGAAACACACAGAGAGGAAGAGAGGTGGAAGAAGAAAGGAAGGGGTGGGGTATATAAATCAAGTATGCTTTGATTAATTCACCTTGGTCTAGAGGACGCGGCTAATAAGATCCATTGGATCGATATACAGAATCCTCATGTTTTCAGCTGTATGTCAATAAAAAGAAAATCTGCTAGATCACTCAAAATGGTTAATTACACCCAAGCTAATGAAAATCTTTACATTTACTGACACCAATTAGTAATGTTCAACTCAAATTACAATCATTTTCAGAGTGGGTAATTAACAGATTGAGGTTTTTCTTTCTGCGAGGTGCTGGTAAAAGCTATAAATCAAGTAATAAACAAAAAGACAAATTTAGTGCCGAAAATGGCACTTTCTCAAATGTCAATCACTACACCGAATTTTGGTGGGATACGTGGCTGTGCATTTCTAAATATCAAACTGAAGCTAGAGCTATGCTTTAACTGTACCTCGCACAGATCTTTTTTTTCCCCCCACTTTGTCCATACTTCTTTAGATATAACATTTAATCCATGTGAAGGAGCAGCTGTGCACTTCCCTACTTGTCCACTAAAAGGCACTCTAGCGCCTGTTTCAGAGCAAATCTGTGAGTCAAAGAAGGAGAAGCATTTCATATGGAAGTCTAACAGGCAGAAGAAGGGTTGCAACATTTGAACAAAACCAGATGAAAACAACAAGGTCCCAAAAATGTACGCTGTGTTTAAAAGTTAGTCCACTTTTTAAAAATATCTACTTTTATTCAAACTGATCAATCCACTGAATTTAACACTAACAATGTGTTTTCACTGGAGACACAGAGGTTTTCTTAAAAAATAATTCCCCTAATCTAGCAGACATGAAATCCCAGAGGTGTGGTCTAGATGGGGCATTAAAAAAATACAAAAATACAAATGAAAACCCCCCCCCCTGAAAAATAGGGTCATTAATGACAAGCGTCAGGTAAAATCTCTCACAGGAAAACTGTAGGGAAAAAGCCTCAGCAACTGCTCTTAATTAAAATAAGATTATGGTATGCATTTAATTGCTACAGCTGTTATTAATTGCATTTTTTGTTTATTTTAGTTGCTTGGTCATTTTTGTAATTTGTCTAGTTGGTTTCACATCAAAAAAAACAAATGGTTCAGTCAGCAATTAGGAACTATTCCTTTTTGGAGGGATATCAATGAGAGTTTAAGTGCAGAATGACACATTTGGCTAACCATGCTAATGTGTGGAATTGCATCTGCTTAAATAAGATTCCTCTTCAATTAGTGTAGACAGAGTAGCTCAGATTTCCTTCATTAAGAGAACCCTCAGGACAGACTGCTGACAGCTGACTTGTTGTTGGATTAAGTTTGACCTGAGGGTTAAATACTACATCTTACTCCAACATCATAGAAGCATGTCTCGGGATTTCTTCTTCTTCTCTATAACAGCAAAAGTGCTCTTTTAACATGACTTATATCATTAAAAGTCTGTATGCAACAAATACAGATACACTTCCTTTGAGGATCGCAACCTTTGGGACCATTTTGTTTGCAACCCCACTGCAAGGAGCAGAGATATATTAAACCCACGGGCGAATGAAATCCATGGATTAAACATGGATGTTCAAGACCGTGTCAGCTGTCTTGAATTCCATAAAGGCAGTTCAAACACACAGATGGCACTGACTGAACTGTACAGCCTTATTTCATACCTGTGACCAAGACCATTCGGCTTAATTTAGACTTTCAGTGGGTGAGAACATGTTCAGTCTAACACAACACACCGTGTAATTGCTTTCAACTCTAAGATGTTCATATGTTTTGTCTCTTTAACTGCACCCACACTTCCCTTATGTAAGGGGAGGGGGGGGGGAGAGACACTGCGTGCACTGCAATATAATTCAATACAACACCAACACTTATTCCGGGCTCCATAATAAACCTACTCAGACAGAGTGTCAACAAATTTAGAATATTTAGTCTAACAAAGGTAATATTTGCCACAGGGCTGTGCTACTCTATGACTTGGTTCTTACTGATGTAACTATTGTTTAGTGAGTGTAAGAGTATAGGCTGTGCAAAGCATATCTTGCAAGCACCACACTTTTAAGAAACAAATATATATATATATATATATATATATATATATAGATACACACACAGGATCTTAAGTACTGAAGCTTTTCTTTTGAAAAACTGTAGATGCAATTTAACAAATTGCTGTAAAAACGGAGCAAATTTGTACAATCATTGTTCAATATAGTTGTACATTATCTTGTAAATGCTGATGCCTTGGAGAAAAAAATTACCAGCCACAAGCTGTTGCACTTACATCTACCATTTTCATGGTAGAAAGACCAATAAAAATGTAAATGTCTATGCTCAATCATTAATGGTTCACTATCTTTAACATTGTTGTTTTGATTTAAAGTATGATGCTTAAATGAAGACCGAAACAACAAACATCATGGTAAGTCAAAGTAAAGCACACGTTTCTGAAATGGTAGGTACATTTTAAGAGGTTGAAAAAAGGGGGAAACTGGACTTCTTTACGCTTGTAAAGACATTTCACCTCAAGAGACTTATTTAGTTCCCAAAACAAAAAGTGGATAGTCCCAGGTATCTAACCCCTAGTGGGGGTTGCTCCCTTTGGAGGTGGTTGTTAAATCACTATTGATCATGGGGGTCACCACATAAGTGAGCATGGTTTATTACCATCACTGAGGGTTAGGCCAAAAACCATTGACACCTTGCCCTACCCTATCATGTGACCTATTTAGGTCACCTGAAGCAAGGTGTGAGGGTTGAAGCACCTGGGAAGAGATCTCAAGACTGCCCTGTAGGTGGCTGATAGCTGGTCTTGGAAGCTGCCAACACTGTTCAATGAAGGCCATTCACAGTGGACTTAGATAGCCTCCTCTACTCCTGAAACCACCTGTTTTCTTGGTCTATAATGTGAACACTGGCATTCATGAAAGAGAAAAGGTTTCCTCAGAAACTGCATGGGTTTGTAAAATAGTAGGATAGATTAGATTGTTTGTAAGATAAAAGGACCCGATATATTCATCCCTTGGTTTGGGGTTTTCTTCTTGTTCTTTATTTCCTGTAAAGTGATTTATGTTCAAGTTCTGTGATATGTTTTGTTGCCTTTGAAATTTAGTACCGTAATTTTTTAAAAATGTATTTTTTTCCCCAGCCTGTTTGAATTCCTTCATTTTTTGGTTATCTGTGATTTGGGTTTCTGTATTTCTTGGTTAGTCCATATTTAGATTTCTTGCTATTTCTGTTGTCGTTGTGTTGACAAGTCTTGTTCGTCTCATGTTTTGTATTCTTCATGATTGGTTTTCTAGTCCTATTATTTGAGTCTTCTGTTTTTAGTTGTGTGACCCTTGGGTTGTATTTAGTTAGATCCCATATGCATGTCCATTTTCTGCTTCTATTTCTGTCTTATCTCTGTTTGTCTTTTATCCCTTAGTGTTTCGATGTCTAGGCTTTCTGTTTTCCCCAGTGTCAACTTAACCCTTGCTTCCCCAGTCAGTTGTGTTTTCCTGTTTTATTTCGGTAACTGTTGTTCTCTCAGTCTCTTTTGAGTTTACTTCCCCCATCTCATTATGTCTGTCTCCAGCCATGTAGCCCACCTCTTATCGATCCCCTTGTTATCATACGTGTGCATATATTGCTGCAGTCTGCACTTGTTATTTGTTGTATCGTCCTCATATTGTGTGTAGCCTAGGTCTTTTTCTCCCTATTGCAAGTCTCAAGTGAGTTTATATTATATACACCTGCCAGGGTGGAGCTTTTAGAAAACTCAGTTTTTGCGTTTACGTGCGGACGAAGAAAACGGAGAAAACGCAACGCCAAAGGTGTGCGCCTTTTTTGATGTCACACTGTGCGCCACGTTATTGTTTCGGTGAAATGAATTTCTACAATGGCGGACTTAGACAAAATACTGTTACTGGTAATTTTACTCTCTGCAGTGTTTAAATACTTACACACAGTTACTGTCCCTCCACACACAGGACTCAGTTCTGCTTCTATGCGCCATCTTTGTTTACTCTTTCCCACCTGAGCTTCTAGACTTCTGATTGGCCAACATTTCTACACGGTTGGGAATATATCGCCACCTGTTGCTTTGGCATGTTTCTGGCAGCGTTTCCTTCATTTTTGGCGTTTACGTGTGGACAGGATTTTTTTTTTTTTTAAACACAAAAACGGAAAATCTCCTTTTTCAAAAATACCCGTGGACGTAGCCGTAGTTTAAAAAAAAGACAAAAACATTTTCACAAATGCATTCCATCTTTGAAATAATCTGATCTATATTACTCACTTGGTAAAACACGATGTGATGCAACATCTAATCCACAATTGTGGTTTACACGCACTTTGTTATAGTAAATTGGGGCCTTCGTTAATTTCTCTGAACTGTTCTTTTTCCAGGTTGGAATGCGTGTATCTTTAATGACTTTAACAAACAAGAACTGGGTTGCACAAATCTATTTATTTTGGAGCCCAACAATACCAGGACATTTTTGCCCATTATGAGCGACTGTAAACTTCTGTGTGTTAAAACAACATCTGTACATCTGTGAATTTGTACAGCGACCAGGTTTGACCAGGGAGAAGATGGCAGGGTTTTACATGTGTTTGCTTAGAATATAAAATCAGAAATCAAAAATTCAGTAATTTCCTAAAAAATCAAACTCAGATACACAAAAGTCCCGGCACCATAACACCTCAACACAAAGTGAACACCTGTTGGCTCCTTTAGACTCTCTGCTCATGATTTTTGCTCTGTAAATTTTTATTGTATGTTCTCACATTCACAGTTACCAGCATTTTCCCTTTAGGAATTTTAGAGCTTTTGCTTAAACTTGGTGGTTTAATCGTGTAATCTCAAGCACTTACTACCCACAGAGCAACAAAGTGCTTGAGACAAAAGTTGGAATTCAAAAATGCCAGAGCTAAAGAAAGAACCCTTATCTGAGCCTGCTGGTGTGTTGATGGCCTAGCAAAGCCTATCCAGCTGCTCATGTGGTTTGCATCCTTTCTAACAATCGCAATCAGACGACAGATATCCATTACTGCTAAAATTAGGAGATGCCGACTTCCATATCACTTGAGCCACCAGTGCACAGGCGCCTACCCAATCAGCACAAAGGAGGACAAACACTCTACTCCACCTGATGTAGAAGCCTCGTGGAGATAATTGATCGGCAGCGAACCAGGAGTTTGTCTGACATTTGAGGGGAAAATGTGAAACCAAACCATTTAAAACTGGTTGAAAAATGTGTAAAAAAATTAACTGTAAAAAGACATTTTGCCTCCATGAATATATTAGGAGACAGCTCCGTAACCATTTCAGAGATGCATTAAAGCATAGTAGCTCTATGATGGTGTAGTGGTTAACCCTATTTGCCTTACGTTTAAACAATTCAAGACACATACACCCTCAGAGGGTCAGAAGCTTGTATCCTGTTGGTTCTTGTTCTGGTCCCAGATAAATAGGAGAGAGGCAAATCTCAGAACATAAAGAATCAAAAGACTCGACAGCGAGGCAGTGGTGCTAACAGCATGCAGTGTGATTAAAGCCTCAAGTTTGTTTTATTCTGTGTTAAACTGAAAAAATAAACACAAATGTCTCACACATCATCTGTTTGTAACCGCAAATTAAAGTGCACAGCAAATGATGAGTAATTTGTTAGTCTTAAACTGTTAGAAGGCTGCACTAAACCCAGCCGCAGCAATGGATATGAGGGGACTATGTTGTCCAAAACTTAAATATGTATCGTTTTGCATCTTTAATCAGCACGAGGATGTACAATGCATAATATTATATCTTTTTAATTGTTACATTCCTGATTTCATACATTTCATACATACATTCATGATTTTCCTGGAAAACTTTTTTTTCTGAAAAAAAAAATGGGAAAATTTGCGCATGGTAGTAACATTAATCTTTCCCATTTTGGTGCTGCTTTTAGGGGTTGCCACAGCGGATCATTTCAACCCTCTGCCTCGTATGTTTTTGTCAGCGTCACCATCGCCGAAGCATCATCACAGTAGGTCTCACTACCATCTTGTAAACCTTCCCTTCCACTATTGCCATACCCTTATGTCACAAATCACCCCAGAGATCATCTCCACCCACTCCACCACTTGCGTTTTCTTCCTCTCTCCAGTGCATACCTCCACCTTTCCAGGCTGTGTTCCCTAATCTGGCAACAAGGGAACCAATCAAATGAGAAGGGTCACATCAGATCCTGGATGAAATAAAAGAAAAAAAGAAAAGGACAAAAAAAACTTTAACATTAGACAAAATTGAGGCATCTTCACAAAATATTAGACAGATGGGAGAAACCCCTTAAAAAATAAATGATAATTTAAAAAAAAACCCAGTTGTGTCATTCAGCAAAACTTTAGTTGTCAAAAGTTTGGGTTCTGTAGATATTTTACAAAGCATTTTATCACTAAAAGTCTTGGAAATGTTCGAGGCACGGTGGAGGACTACAAGTCAATGAGACCTTGTTTGAAGGATGTTTATAAAAAATGCATGCCATGTCTTTTCCTAAAAACATTTCTTTGATCATAATGAAAAACATCAAGCTGAAGTGAAAAAGAAGTTCACAAGGAGACTCAAGAAAATCCGACTGCTCTTACACTAGGCTGTGTCATTATGTAATGAAGGTTGTTAAACATCGCTTCAGCAGCGAATGTGTAAATGTATTATCTCACTTCCCTTCACAGACGTCGGTCCAGTGTATCTTCCTCAAGGGGATCAGAAATTAAGCACCAAAGCAGAGTTTTACCAGGTCTTATCATGACTGCCACTGAGATACTTCTGTAATAATTCACATAGTCAGAAACCTTTCATTGCAAGAACACCATTTGACCGCAACCCTGCTCACAATCAGCTGAATCCTGCAGGGAATTTCTGCACTCTGGCAAGCTTTTGGGAAAAATACAGCAATAACAAAACTTTTAAAAGCAAAGTATTATGATGGTGTAGAGGTCATAAGGATTCAGTAGCAGATACAAAGGTTTGCACAACTCTGCGCTGCTAACATCATCAGGCAGTACATCAGTATGACCAAAGCTAAATGTTAAGATAATTTTTGTTTGTTCTGAAGATAACTCCACAGGGTGCCTTTAAGGTTATAGCAGCACCAGTGGTATTGAATAACTAAAGCAGTCGACAGGACCCATCCTAGAGTATATATATATTTACTACTATTAGATCAATCAATCAGTCTTTATTCATAAAGCACTTTTCATACAAAAAAATGTAGCACAAAGTGCTTTACATAGTTAAAAGCAGCCCACCCCACCCTCCAACTCACTCCCCACACTCTCATTAACATAAATGATGTGAATACACACATATCCCCCCACCCACCACACACACACACGCGCACACTTAAAGAGTAAAAATTGGGCTGGGTTCGCATGAGCCAAGTGAGGAAACACTATAACAGGGAGCCGTCTGCACCGGGAGCCGGTCACAGACCGCAGCCTCCAGGCTGGGCACACAGCAGGAGGGAGGCAAAGGAGCCCCCCAGCCAGGCTGAGAGGACCCCAGAGACCCAGCAGCCACGGTCGATCACAGCCCCGGTGCAGAGAGCGCCCTCCGAGGAAACACTGGAGATATGACACAATAGGATATATACAGGGTAAAATGATAAAATAAATAAGAACAGGATACAATATAAATATAAATAGAGTAAGAAGATTAAAAAATGAATAAGAATAAAATCAATAAATATTAGGTAAATCCTAAATTAATAATAGAATAACAGGATAGAATAAATAAGCATAAAATAAATAAACGCTAAGTAAAAGCTAAATTAAAAAGGTGGGTCTTGAGCCTGTTCTTAAAAACATGTACGTTCTCTGCGGCCCTGAGCTCCTCCGGCAGGCTGTTCCACAGACGAGGACCATACCACTGAAAAGCTGCCTCTCCGTGAGTATGTGTCCTGACTTTAGGGACAATCAAAAGGCCAGTACCAGAGGACCTCAGGGTCCGCGAGGGTTCATATGGTAAAAGCAGATCTGAGAGATAAGAAGGCCCAAGACCATTAAGACATTTAAAAACCAATAAAAGAACTTTAAAATCGATCCTGAAACACACGGGGAGCCAGTGCAGCGATTCTAAAACCGGTGTAATGTGGGCCCGCCCTCTGGTCTTCGTCAGCACACGAGCTGCCGAGTTTTGCAAGAGTTGTAAAGTTGAAATATTCTTCTTAGGAAGACCAGAGAGCAGGGCATTACAGTAATCAATGCGACTGGTAATAAAAGCATGCATCAGCATCTCCGTGTTGGCCCGAGAGAGAATAGGGCGACTCTGGCTATATTTTTTAGATGATAAAATCCAATTTTGGTTACATGTTTAATATGTGGGATAAAACCAAGCTCAGAGTCAAAAATAACACCCAGGTTTTTCACTTGTAGCGAAGGACATAGTGAAAATGCCTCTAATTTAGACAAGAGTTTCTCTCTCTGAGCCTCAGGACCGACGATTAAAACTTCAGTTTTGTCCTGGTTAAGCTGTAAAAAGTTTTCTGCCATCCAAGATCTTATATCTAAAATACAGTTAAAAAGGGCATCCATTGGTCTGGTGTCATCAGGAGACACGGAGATGTACAGCTGCGTGTCATCAGCGTAACTGTGGAAGTTCACTCCATGCCTCCTGATGACACTGCCGAGAGGGAGCATATACAAATTAAAAAGTACAGGGCCTAAAACCGACCCTTGAGGCACACCACATGTCATTTTATGGATCTTAGAGGAGCATGTATCCATACTCACCATAAAAGTTCTGTCAGAGAGATAGGAAGTGAACCAGTTGTGTACAGCACCAGAGAGGCCCACCATGTGTTTCAGTCTGTTTAAAAGAATAGTGTGGTCTACTGTATCAAAGATATTGCTCTCACAGCTTCATGAACATTTAAATACCATTATCTGGGGGTGTTAGCGGTGAGGTCATGGTTGCGGTGGAATAGCTGGTTGCTTAGGAAGGTTTCTAACCGGTAAGGTTGACCATAAAGTGTCTAAATGGCAGTCATAAAAAGAGCTGGTCGAATTCCCCTGCCAGTGGCGGACTCCCTCAGACATCGGTGCGTTGGTGGTTCTTTGTGTCTGGGGATGGGCGTCCAGGTACACACCGGCTCACTCCTTGGCGGCCGCTTATCGGGGCCTGGAGCCTGGGGCTCGCTCGGGCCACTTCGGAGGTGGGGTGCCCCCGGCCTCTCGGCCTGGGGCTCGGTCACTCAGGCACAGCTGGCTGCCGGCGGAGCTCACGGGCGCGTCACTGCAACTCCCCCTGGCTTCTGCTCCCGGCTGCTGAGTGAGCCCTCATCTGGGACTCTCCTCAGCTCTTTCTGGGACAGTGGCGCGGCTGCCCCTCTGTTGGTCTTCCTTGGTCTCTTGTGTTCTGGGGGCCTCTGGATGTCTGGAGTTTTGATCTCCTCCATACCTGCTTCATGCCCTGGAGGACGGGGCTGTGGCCCCCCCACACCCTCTAGCAGATCATTACATGAAGGAACCTTTTAAAAAAAAACAAGCGCGTCCATGCTCACAGGTGTACACACGGGTGATCACACCCACAAACTACACCCTTTTTGGCTCCTACCTCAAAGCACACTGTGTTCTGTTGATCTTATGTGCTGCACAATAATGTTTAATATTTAGTATTTACTGTCATATTCCCATATATCATTGTGATGTTGTTTATTCTATTACTCTTGTTCTCTTCTGCTTGTTTTCTTTTTTCTTTCTCAACAGGTGATCCAGGTGATCGATATATGCATTTTTTTTTTTTTTTTTTTTTTCTGCCCATTCTGTTGGTTTTTGTTTTTTGCCCTTCTCCCCCGTCCCTCTTCTCAGCTGTTTCTCTTTCCCTCTTTCTTTCTCCCCTTCTTTCCCCAGTCAAGTCTGTCCCGTATTCAGCAAGTGAAAATAAAATAAACAATAAAAGGTGAATCAAATGGACCATTAGGCAAGGCTGGGATGGTCAATTTGGTAAAGTAAATCCGTTGGGCATCTTTCTTTGCCTTTAGACAATAATTCTGATGGCAAAAGAGCCAAACGGGACAGGCAAAAAAAAAAAAAAAAAAAAAAAAAAAGAGCTGGTCGAATTCTCTAACTGTTAAGAAAGGTGCTTCAGTGCTTACCTTCTATAGCAGAGGATAAACTGCACCATCTTTGAGTAAATGGCTGCTGTGCTCCTTCTCTTGTGCTATAACTTACTAATGTGCAGCTATGTTATGAAATTTTGGCGATTTGTTAAACACACAGCTGAACTATGAACGTTACGCTTCACTGAAGACAGCTTTTCATGAGGCTGCTGCGTCGTGCGAAGCACTTTTTAACACAGGCTTTGAAAAGTGCTCCAAGATGATAATAAGCTATATTTGAAAGATCAAAGTGAAGGGCAAGTTGCATTGGTCATGTCGTTGTTTTGAGCATTTCTTTCGGGATTTTATGACAATCGTAATTCATTTAAGTTACAGATGCTAAAAGTAGCAGAAGAGGAGTTAAAAGCAAGTGGACAATATTTTATTCATTAACATTTCCTTTCATTGTCACACTGAAACTTGAGAGAGATGACGACAAGGTTGCGAGTTTGAGTCCCTGCTCTGGTGATGCTTTCTCTGAAATTATCATTGAGGTGTACAGGATTCCCGACAAAAATAATCATAATAAACAACTTGAATTATTTTCTGTGGTAGGACGTGCCAGGAATACCTCACTTAGGAGGCATCCAGGAGGTGTCCTAATCAGATGCTTGAACTACCTCAACTGGCTCCTTTCAATGTGGCGGAGCAGCGGCTCTACTCCTCACCCGTCTCTGCTGGGAGAGCCCAGCCACTCTTTTCTGACACTTGGATCCGTGATCACGTTCTTTCAGTCACTACTCAGAGTTTGTGAGCATAGGTGAGGGTAGGAATGGGGATTGATTGGTAAAGTGACAGTTTTACTTTTACACTTTATCAAGAAAATGGGCCTCACTTGGCGCACGCTGCCCCAATCCGTCTATCAATCTCGCATCTTATTCTCTCCTCACTCGTGAACAAGACCCTGAGATACTTATACTCATCCACTTGGGGCAGTATTTCCTCCCTGACTCGTTCCCTCCACGAATCGCCATCTTAGCCTGGTGGAGGGATTTGTGTGTCCCAGTGATCCCAGGATGTTTTCTGGGGCGACTTTCCCCTGGTAGGGTCTTCCATAGCAGATTGGTCCTGGTTGAGTCCCAGGGTAGAGTCTCAAGGGCAAGCATCTAGTGGCCAAGCTCTGACACATGTTGCTCGCGTGGACTCAGTCTGAAAAAGCAACATGGGCATCCTCAGGTGGGAGTCAGAGGCAGAGGTCCTGCCGCTCTGATCCTCGGCTTCCAAAACTGGCTTATAGTATGAAATGTGCTAAATAAAATTGTCGTTTTCATTGAATAAACTAATATTAATCAAACTTATTTGTTCCAGTCAGTACGTAGCAGTTGCATGATGGTTTCTCACAGGCAGGTCACTGAAGGAATGAACACCAACCAGCCTTTTCTGTGTTTTAGCTTCCTTCTGGAGGGTGTCAATGCTCATCTTCTGTATGACTGCCAGTTCAGCAGCTTTGTGGTTGCATGTACTGAAGATACTTATACTGCTGCAACAGTAATTTACTAAAACTCAAAATTAATTATTCTATTAATTTAAGGTTCTTGACTTGTGGTTTTCATGAGCTAAATATCACAATCATCAAAATCAACAAACTTAAAACAATAAAAAGGTTTGAAATATTTCATTTTTTCATAATATTCTAATGTTTTGAGATGCTCTAGTATGTTGCCTCACAGGTATGGCAGAAAAATGGGGATAAAAGAACAAAAAGAACTAATAGAAAATAAAACTGATAAAAAAAATGTTAGTGATTCACAGCGTTATGAACAAAACACTGTCTGGTACTTGAAAACAACCTGCCTCCCCTTCCTCCTTCACATCATCATTGCGCTAACATTGCCAGCCAGGGTCGGTGCTAGGTCATAAAGACTGGACGAGTAACCAGCTTAGCTCTTCTCACTTGGCTGTTTCATAAAAGATAGGAACCACGACAGAGAGATGTAGACAGATATCCAATAACAGCCCAGCTGTCACTGAGCAACATAACACCAAAGCAAGGCTTTCTGCATTCATAATCTAATTTATTTAACACATTTTATATACACATCGACAAGAAATGGGACTCAAACACCAGCCCCACATGGATTTTTTTGTTGCAGTATAATACAAAATATACATTTTAAAGATGCCCACCTGAAAATCAAACTGACCCACTGAGCACAAATTGCAGCTGAAAACAAAACAATCATAACAAATGCTGAATGTCACAGAGCAATTTTCTGGGGGAGTCAAATAAATAGAGGTGCCGTTTTACCCGGTAAGTGGCTATTGCTCACAAATCCAACAATGACAACAACTCAAAGAGAAGGGACTTGTGGCTGAATGGAAGTTATATTTAAACTATAAAACAAGCATGCGTGTGACAGAAGGGTAATGCATTAAACAATGTCTGAAATCAAAAGTGACTGAAAGTTGTTTTGTTTTCGAGATATGGTGACAAAGGTGGGAACATTTTCAGGTGAATGGATTTAAAATACAAAGAGAGAACCAGCAAGAGCAAAGAGGAAAGCAGGCATCATTGTTCTCTTTCACTCGTTGGCCGACACGATCGATACCGACTTCATGTCTATGAATTTAACTACACACCAACAGGTGGTGCCTTCACTGCTGCACCTGTGATGAATGAGGCCCAAAGACTGTATAAAAAAAGATGGATGTAGCCGAGGAGCCGTCACCCACTGCGTATTTTATAGTCTGCGCTTTGAAGCTACAGTCATGTTGGTTTGTGGAGCCAAAAATGTCCATATTTGGAAATTCTTTTTGAGATTCTTTTTTATTTTTTTACATTTAAAACTTTATTTAACCAGGAGAAAATAAACTTTTGTGGTTAAAAATATTGCTTTAATCTATATATAAGTGTAAATCACTTTCAAATACCTTTTAATTAGTACTAACACACCAATTAAAATAACAAAAAAATTCCAGAAACAAAACAAAAACATGGGCTGCACCACACAGCAGCAAGGCACCAATGACACAAACATCGTTGAGGAGGTCCAGTACAGTAACTCTAGTAGTGGCTTTGAGGCTGATCAGGCAGTGATAGGCTACAGCTTTTGGAACCAGCCATCAGTTTTATCTATATAGCACCAAATCACAACACTTGCCTCAAATCACTTTATGTTTTGTTAAGGTAAATACTCCACAATATTAGAGAAATAAAAACCCAACAATCTATCTATTAATAAGGACTCAAAGATAGATCAAGAACTCCCTTCTAACTGGAACAAACCTGAATCAGGCTTAGAGGGGGGTAGCAGTCTGCCGTGACTGGTTGGGGGGTGTGGGGACTAGGTCAAAGTAACTTTATTTATACCGATAGGGGCAAGGTAAATGCATCCTTTCAAAAATGCACATACCTAATAATAAGACAGGACAAAAACAATTCAAAAAAAAAAAAAAAAAAAAAAAGAAGGGTAAGGAAGAAAAACTACATTATGGGAAACTGCTAGTAGCCATAGTGGTGTAACAAAGGAAGGATTCAGGGTCACCTGATGCAGTCCTTGTCACAGTCTGCAGAAGCAGACTGTATGTATTACGAATAAAGGACCCAAAAGCAGATCAAAACCAGAATGTGAAACGGGACTTGGAATTAACACAAGGCGAGCCGTTTAATAAGGCTGATAAAAAAAAGAAAAGAAAAGTTGCAAACAAAAAGCAAGACAAACATAAACCTAAACTGGGAGAACTAGAAAACAATACAAAGAGCTTTGACATAAACCTGGACATGGAACTTGGAAACATGGCAAGAAGTAACAGACAACCTAACAATGAGTGAAAGAAAACACACAGACTAAATACACACAGGAGGTGATCAGGGGAAGTGGAAACACATGGGGAAACAGCTGAGGCTAATCTGACATGAGGAGACAAAGGAAGCAAAGCCGACTACACCGACATAGGACGCATACTTTCAAAATAAAACAGGAAACAGCATGTAACTGGAAAATGGTACTATGAGTTTCTATGAGGTCTTTAAGATAAGGAGCCTAATTATTTAAGACCTTTTTCAGCGCAGGTGGTTCCTGTTTGATTAAGAACAACTTGCAACAAATTTACACTCTGTTGATGCCTACTGGTAGCTTCAGGGCTGTGGCTGGGTTTAACTTATCATACATATGTGCTGTTTTTTGATTGTCATTGCCATTGTGTGAAAGGTTAGTTAACCTAAGCTTGTTATTAAAAATAGCAATAGTAATAAATAGCTGAATCTTCATCATGAATCCTTTTTTTAACAAAGCTGCTAGCAGCCATGTTTGGTCTGTTTATACGAACGTATTTACAGAGGGAAGTGAAAGTGCTGATGATACAAGGAGCTGAACCTGACCTCTGCCCTCTGTCACTATACAGACACGACAAAAGCCTGAACTGAATGAAGCATGTGCTCATTTTAGAGCAGTGATTTGTTTTTGTTTTAATCTAGTTGTTTACTAAAACAAACAAATGAAAAAACTACACAGGTCAAGACCTCGATGACTGACACAGTTACATAAAAGCTGCAATTTCACTGGCATTAAAGACAGCCAGTCTTTAGGCAGTTATGGTTAAAAATACTGTGCAAACAATTTGAGCAACGCTTCTTTATATTTTTCAAGGAAATGGGAACTAGGTAAAGTGATTTACTGAAGCATGTGCAAACATACATGGAAGTACAGTATATAAGGCAAAAGCAGAGTTTGTACTAATGAGCTTGAGATTCTGTATTCGGTCTGAACTCTCCTTGGCAGCTTTCCTGTAATTTTTTAAAGCAGTCTTCAAGAGTAGCTCTGGAGGCTAACAATGACTCTTCTTCAGATGTTGGTTTCTTTTGTTTTGGCTTTTGTCACAATGATCCTATGATGCTTCATTAATGTTGAGGTCCAGGCTCTTAGGCGGGCAATCCATGACTCATGTTCAATCGTGCGTTTTTCTATCCAGGTATCCTTTTACTGCACTGGAAGTGAATTTCCTATTTCTTCAGAACGCGACTTTAAGATGCTTTTATTGTGCTGTAGATAATTGTTCAGACCTTCCTTGTTTTGTCTTTCACTTGTCTGCTTTCCATTTTGAATCATCTTGTTGGAGCTAAAATATATAATTATATGTTTTAGTGACAGGCTGCTACTAACAAAGTATCAAAAGATACAATTTAAAATTGGTTCTTTGCTGAAGTTACTGTTACATGTGCAGATACAACACGAGGTGATTCCCTGAGTTAGGTGTTTTATGCTTGAATAACTTGTGTCAGCTTTAAGAGGCTTAAGAAAAAAAAAACCTTCATGAAAATGAGGGTTGGACAATAAATGACTGAAAAATTGGCCAATGTCTAAAGAAAATCTACTTTAATAAATTCTAATGCTCACTGGAAGCAAAATACAAGCAACTGAGGGGTGGTTTGTGAGTTTTGCACAGTACCATGTATGTTCTTCCATGTGGACCAATTTGCTTTTTACAAGCATTTCTACATGTACAAGAGAATCTAAAAGGCACTTATAATTGATGTTTTACAATTTGTAATGACTCATGAGGTAGCGACAGACCAAAGTCTGGCTTGCTGCTGGCAAGACTTCAGAAATATCAAGATTTTCATCATGGTGTGTTTTTCTATGCTATGTGGGATTTTAAAGACACAAAATGCATCACATTAAAATGATGATTAATAACCAAATACTCCAAGCAAAAAACTGTATGGGTGTAAAATTCCAGCAAGGGGAGAAAACACACAAAACCTTAATTAACATTAAGGGCAGGAAAGAAGATTTGCATAGAGGCTGGCGAACAAGATAAGAGAGAAGATGGGAGTTTATATACACACAGATGCAACTGGATAATAAAACACAGGTGAAAATGAAGCGTCATCCTAAAGGTGGAGGGGATAAAAAAGATGGACATGACCAAATGATGACCTGACTATAATAGGAAGAGAATACGACTGAGACATGGAAAGTACATACAGAAGAAAAGATGGAAACAGACCAGGAAACAATAGGTAAAAATAGGTAAGGAAGTACTAAAAGAGTGGAAAAGAACTAGACACTGAGGACTACAACATTATGAGGACATTAGTATGACTTTATGCTTCTTTTTTTTTTTTAAGAACTTTTGCAGCCTATATTTTCTCCTGGGAAATCAAAAACTGCTTAAAGCCGCTGCTCCTGTGGTGTCAGGGCTGTGACTCACAGGAGCACAGAGAGAGATGGAAAGGACTGTTTTTCCCAACTCATCACACATGTGTTACCCTTTCACCCCCTACATGATATAGGTGGCAACACGAGCCCTCCAGAGTCTTTTGCCCTGTGCCCTTGCCTCCAGCTGGCCCAAAGTAAGGCCCATTTTCTTGGTATTTGCCTCGAGGCATGTTGGCCAGGTGTTTTTTGACCTCTTTCCTTGGTGATTCCGTGTCAAGGCCTGTCTTGTGATGCTGGTTACAGCGTGTGCCCAATCGATCCTTGCATTCTTCTTCCAGTTTCTGGCATTTGTTGAGAATTTTCTTCAAAGACAGATGTTACTCTTGTCTGGGAATGACATCTGGACGATTCTTCTCAGACTGCTATTAATAATCGTCTGCACTCTGTTGAGCACAGTCTTTGTCATCCTTAATATCTCAGCTCCATATAAAAGCACTCACTTGATGTTGGAGTTCAGACGATGGATTTCTCTTTTTTTGTCATTGTGACAAAAATAAGAAATTCCAGATGTTCTTGAGTTCTTGCCAATCCTTGCTGTGACATCTGCATCTGTACCCCCAAGATTGATGATGATATTTCTGAGATAGATGAATGACTGCACATCTTCCAGGGCATTTCCTCTGGTTCTACTTTTGGTTGGGATGCGCTTGTAATGAGATGCTCTACACTCATCAAGCATCACCTACAGGTTCATTCCAAACCACCATCTTCTGACACTTAACTAGTGTTGGGGAGTAACAGAATACATGTACCGTCGTTACGTATTTAAAACACAAAATATGAGTAACTGTATTCTGTTACAGTTACCATTTAAAAAGGTAGTATTCAGAATACAGTTACTTTGTTGAAATGAATGGATTCCACGGCGGTCTTTTCCTGTTTCATTTGTTAAGTTGTCCCCTCTCTATTTTTGGCAATTCCACGCTGGTGGAAACCCAAACAAACACGCACTAAGAGGCTCTCATGTCTGTGTGTCAATCTCACGGCCCATGTCACCCCGACTTGCGGCCCGCATAATGACGTGAAGAAATATTTTTAAAATTATTATTCAAAAAATTATTCAATATGAAGGCAATAGGCAGAGTGTTACAGGCATCGCCTTAAAGAATGTAGCCTCATGGGCAGTGTAGGGAGAATTCACTGCCATACCCCTCATGTGTCTGTGAGCGCGAGGAGGGAGAAAAAGGAGAGTCGAAAAGTACGAGTTGTCACCGAGCAGAAACGGGAGATGGAAGCATGTAAATATAATAATAACCACTGCAGCCAAAAAGAGTGCCTGACGAGCCCAGCTGTAAGTAAGCTATTAAGACTCGGCTGTACACTGTGTTCGTGTTTTCCTCGGAAACAACAAGTTCCGTTGGAGCAGCCTTTCAACGCCTCTCTCTGTCTCTCGCTAGCAAAGTTGACCCAGACAACAAAGTAAAGCTAGTTTTCGGCTACGAGCCCGACATGGAACCTGACCTATTAGCCAGCGGTCCCTTTACTATGGTTCGGAGCTGCGAACCTGTTTTATATACATAGTTTTCTATATGAGATCGCTGCAAAAAGTGCAGCCTTACCTAATGTCCACCCTGCTGTTACTTATTTTATATTAAGATTTAAAAATCTAGTTGCTATTGGTTTGGCAAGTTGCCTTCAGTAATAGTAATAAATCACACGGCAATAGTACATTCATGAAGTTGTAAAAAGCATGATAATATATTAAGTAACCCAAAGTATTCAGAATGCGTTACTCTCAATGAGTAATTGTAACATTACAAAATACATCTTCGGGCATGTATTCTGTAATCTGTAGTGGAATACATCTTAAAAGTAACCTTCCCAAAACTGTACTTAACCAAGGATCAGAAGTTACATGAAAACAACCAGACAGGGCAAATGGTCCAAAAACCCAGGTCTCTTGAGATGAAACTTAACCACCCTGCAGTCTGCAGATGTGGCTGGTTTCTGTGAGTGTCTAATAATGCCACAGCTGGTGTGTCAAAGCCTCAACACCAAACACCACCTCATGATGCCAGCAGCATCTGACAGAAGAACCTGACACCCTCAAATAAGGTGTTGGTGTGTGTCTTTAAAAAAAAAAATTTTTTTTATATTAACTGTTTCTTCTGGTCATCTTCAATACACAGAATAATAACACTGAATTATTCAGTTGCTTTCAGCTGTGGAGCTCCTCACTGATTACTGAAAGAGCTCAGAAGTAGTGAAACAAATGAGAAATCCTTTGGTTCTGGAGTAATGGATTACCTACATTCACACATATATATGTATTTTATTAAAATACATCTGCTGCAATGATCTGAACCACAGCTCTGGTTGATGTTAGCACTACTGCAGTTGCTACTTTGCCAGACTATCTTAACATTATCTTGAGTGGAATGATCATGATTTATGATTTACTCAGATGCTCTGGTTGTTTTGCCTGGAGCTAAATTTGCTCAAAGTATGTTTTGTTTTTTTTCCTAATTTGTTTCCAAGATGCAATATCCTAAAATAGTCTAAATCTCCCATGATGCACGATGGGGTTTCTTTGTGAAGAAGTGAGTGAGTAGGATGATGCAATAAAGACAGAGTGGCACTAGTTATAGAGAGAAACTGGTCAACAGAATGAAGGAAGTGAAGGTTGCTGGGAAAGAAGAAGGCTGAGGAAAGGGAAAGGTGAATGACTGCCGAAGAGTGTTTGTTAAATGAACTACGAGTATGTCTACACCGGCTGTTAAATAAAGCACTGCTTTCTGATTGAAGAGAGCAGAAAAAACAAAGATAGTTTATGTTTTCCGTTTTTCTTATCTTTGTCTTTTTCCTTGGGCTCAATAAAGAACTAATTAGCCATGAAGGAACTAAAGTAATGTTCTCTTTTCAAGGAAAGCTCACAGTAAAGAAATCACACAATAACTGTGCATTATCTTTTCAGATTATGCAGACCAAAGAAAAAACTGTTTTTATATTATTATTAAATATGTATAAATTCATGAATATATAATTGGTCATCCTAATAATAACTTCAAATGCACATGTTTAGAGACTTAACATGTGCATGGGATGCACTTATTATAAAGGGGAAAAGGTCAGAGGGTGCACTGCAATACTGTAATGATATCATTACAGAAATCCTGTTTCCTGGTATCATATACAGAGAGTAAACCCAAATGCAGGACTCAGGGAAACGGGAATAAACTAACAAAAAAAAAACCCCACAGCTTTAACGCAATAAGCTGTTAGCCTACAAGAATACACAAGTACAACACAATGCAGGACAGAAGCAGAGAATGTGAATACCAGAAAACACAGGGCAAGGAGATACAATCATGTGGGATGACACAATAAAGAACAAGAGAAGATTTTGACAATATAAACACACACATACCCCCAAACAGGGGACATGTAACAGGTGGGGACGCACCTGAGGTCAATTAACCTAATGTGTCAAAAAGGATGAGAATAAAACTCAACACAAGATACAGAGAAAAGAATTATGATGATCCATATTACAAAAGGTGTCACGGCGAGTGAGATGAGCCGTGTGGAAGAGATAGAGGAGGATCCAAACGCAGGCACTTGTAAAGGTGTGAGGGTGGTTTATTAAACACAAAATAAAAATGGGCAAATGGCAAAAGGAACAGAAGGCTATCTAAACTGAGAACAACTAAACTAGTGAACACAAACCAGGACATGAACATGAAGGAGGATGAGCAGCGGAGAATGACGACGGACAGCAGGGAAACCACACGAGTGAGACATGGTGGATACACAGGCGGAGCAGCAACTACAAAGACAGAAGACGCGACTTAAATACACACAGAGAAACACAGAGAGATTACACACAGGTGGGGACACAGCTGGGAGTCAACAAGACGAGACAGAGGTAAAACTGAACACACTCACATGAGACGCAGACCTTTACGATAAAACAGGAAACAAGAGATCACTACACGAGGATGCAGACAGGACACAGAACTAAACTCACATAAAACATGAGAACACAAAACCTGCGAACAAAAACCCTAAACCAGAATCATCCATCCATCCATCCATCCATCCACTTTGTCCGGGGCTGGGTCGCGGGGGCAGCAGCCTAAGCAAAGAGGCCCAGACCTCCCTCTCCCCAGCCACCTCCTCCAGCTTGTCCGGGAATCACAGTAATATAATATATCACAAATAATCAAAACACCAGACAACCCCAAAACACTCCAACATGCAAAATAAACCAAAACATAAGGTCGAAACTGACCCAGAACTGTGACAAAAGGTTAAACATAAACAATCCTCAAAACACTTATTGTATTTTTCAGACCATAAGGCGCACTGTGGATGAACGGGTCTGTTTTCATACATAAGGCGCACCCGATTATAAGGCGCATTAAGCGAAACAAAACAATCAGTTAAGTCAAACTTTACTCAACTCATTCCTCTTGCTTCCTCCACTTCCGTACCATTGATTCATTTTATTACAGATGAAAGAATTTAGACAGTTTTTAACTCTCAGTGATGCCGCAGTGTTCGTTTGACTTTGGGACCTGAAGCGGATGGAGTTTAGGACCCAGATTACTCCGGAGGCTCCTGACTACGGTAGCCATAATGCTCCAACACCATCAAGCGGTGGGGCTTCGTAGCTTACCACAGTCATACTAAAACATTTTTTGACAGATTTTTGAGCGCCGTGTACCACATAAAATCGTTTCGAGGTCAGTAAGCACAACCAGAATTCATACATAAGGTGCACCGGATTATAAGGCACACTGCCGATTTTTGAGAAAATTAAAGGATTTTAAGTGCGCCTTATAGTGCAAAAAATACAGTAATGCAACAAAGATATATAAGCGTCTGTAAATACATAACTTACTTTGAGTCAGGTGGGCTACAACAGCAGAAGACCACTCCAAAGCCCTCCTTTCCATTAGTACCTGTTCGGATTGACTCACCACAGTTTTCAGGGTTTTTCATTAGGTCATAGTACCTGCCAACAGATACTAAAATAGTAACTGCTCTGCTGGGGTTACAAAGCGATCCAGGCAGGTACTAAAATGTGACGCTGTCAGACTGCGTGCCACTGACTGGCTGGTCAGTGGTATCACTCGATGAATCATGAAAGCGTCTCATTAACAAAAATCAAAATGGCCATTTTTGAAAATTGGCAACAACAGAAAAGGCTACAAAAACCACACGTAATATTGCGTGGAATATTTTCTCGCCACACTTTGGGCCCCTTGGCACCCACTGAGCATCATTTAAGCACCACAGCTTACCTGAAAATGTCTTTTATGACCACATCTTCTGATAGTTGCATCTTGCACGACAGCACACCATGTCACAAAGCTTAATTCATCTGAAACTGGTTTCTTGAACATAACACTGAGTTCACTGCAGTAAAATTACCTCCACAGTCACCAGATCTCAAGTTAGTAGAGCGCCTTTGGGATGTTGTGGAATGGATGAGTCACATCATTTATGTGCAGCTGACAAAGCTGCAGAAACTGTGTGATGCTATCATATCAGTACTGACCAAAATCTCTGAGTAATGTTTCCAGCACTTTGTTGAATCTGTGCTATGAAGAATTAATGTCGTTCTCAAGGCAAAAGGGGGTCAAACCCGATACAACTAAGGTTTAACTAGTAAAGTGGTATTTTTCTAACAAGATACAGAACCCAAGTACAGGATTCAGAGACTGGCAGAAACTCAAAAAAGCAAGCAAACAAAAAAAGACCTTTTATTAGGTAGTACACCAAAGTCCCAAAACAAAGCAAAAGCCACTGAGGCAATAACGCAAAGAAACTGGAGCACACAGGCCAGGAAAACAAATACTCACAGAGAACACATGAGAGACAGAGACAGGGTTTTAAATACACTGAAGATTAATCAGAGCAATGAGACACAGCTGGGAAAACAAGGTGCAGGTGAAATTAATCAATGACAATGAGAAGAAGGAAGCAAAAATAAGGCCAATATTAAATAGGAAGAAACATAAGATGGAAATAGCTAATATAAAAATGTGGACTTAAGAAGACAATATAAGGAAACCTACACCTACAAAATACTATATAAAGAAAAACAGACCTATGGTTAGTGATAAAACAACTTGTGAGCAGAATTGTGTCTTAACTGCAATTACAAACAATCTTAAAATGAAAAAATGAAAAATATAACCTATGGACTCACAGACCATGACAATGACAAGTATAGATATCAGCATTTACACCTAACCATAAGTCCCAATCTTACATGTTCTGACATGTCATGATTCCTCAGAAGGAAAAATAAATGACAAACACAAATAGTATATTAATGTAATTTCAACAGACAGGCTTAAATACAGAGCAGAAACATAAAAACTAATTATTCACTCAATTATTGCATGCAAAAAGGATGTCTAAAAAAATTCTCTGCATAATGGGGACCTGGTCTGATTGCAGAGCAAAGACAAGTAGCGTAATTGTTGACCTTACAGACAGCCTAATTTCCCAAGTAGCCTTAAGGGTTGCCATTACCACCAGAGTTTATAGCTCTGCTCTTTCCTGCCCATCACGATCTCGCAGTTACTAAATCATTCATAATCACTTCTTGTTCACCTGTTGATACAAGGCTATAAAGGTTTACTTTGCAGAGCCTCCTCATGGCCTTCTAATCTTAATGGCCTCTGGGTAGGTGCTAAACAACCAATCCCCTGAATAATATGCAAATGGTAACAAGGACATTTTTTTAAAGGAGTTCATTAAATAAGAATCAAAACGCTATCTTGTGATGACTCAAATAATAATGTCATTGCTGCACGCAAGTAATGGATAAATAATGTATTCCTTATTGCAGGATATCTATATTAACCTTTTGAGCATGCAAGGTTAACACAAAGAGATAACACCGCACCACTGACCTTTTCATTACTGTGTACAAAACATCATCAGCGAGGACATGAAGGGTTTGACTTTGCTTTATTAGGACGGAGCTATTTATGTAGAGAGTCTGTTAAGGTGTAATGAATAGGATTTCTTTCTTTCAATAGTTATTTGAGGATATTGAGTAATGATTCCATAAGAGACCAACTGGCACACACATTAAACATGAGCTCAGAAGTACATTTTCTATGACTGATAGCCTGCCTCGGGTCTTAACTTTCTAATCAATAGCAGTATCACCTTTACTTATTTAAGATGTTGGCTCATTATATACAGCACTTGAGGTATAATGAGAGCCTGGGGCGAAATTGTAATTAAAAAGATAATATCGTCTTCTACTCAAGTCATCTACTGAATACTGAATATTACAGGTCTGTTAACGTGTAAAGTAGAGCCTAAATCATGAACATTAAATATGAATGGAGGACTACATTTGTCTGTGACAGACAGTTCACCTCACACCAACTCTGTCTGTGTTGAGATCAATGATACTACTTTCATATATTTGAGATGTTGATTTAAAAGAGTCAGAGTCTAAACCTTGCCAAATGTGTCAAAGCT
Organism: Haplochromis burtoni; assembly: GCF_018398535.1. NCBI lineage: Eukaryota > Metazoa > Chordata > Actinopteri > Cichliformes > Cichlidae > Haplochromis > Haplochromis burtoni. The sequence goes on from NW_024582378.1 coordinate 2,882,785, forward strand.
TTCATGGCACTCTCAACATGTTACACTTTGTGTTAATTGATAGTACTGATTTTATACTCCATATTCACACTGGTTTATGCATGTGATAAAGATTTCATGTCATCTCCTCTTGCCAAGGTTTTCACTTTCAAAGAATAAGTGGATGTGCAGAGCCATCCCATTACACCTACCTTTGTCTCAATCAAAATACACTTGTGATATTCATCACCACTGCTCAGCGAAGCTGAACCTGTGTGGATAATTACGCTTTTATGAGACATTTCAAAATGAAAGTAAGTGTAAAACCCCCTCCACTGTTTCCTGTAATGGAGTTATGTTCATCCACCAACAAAATTACGACACTCTAAACATCAAACTTGTATTCCACTGCGACTCGCTTGTGACACCGTTTCTCACAGGCAAATGTGTAATTGTCACTTAAGAACCTCTGTGTTTCTCTTCATAGATGTCAGGTTTTTTCTTTGACAGGCAGCAGAATGTTGTCTAGTAAAAGTCTGGATTTAGTATTCACCAGCAAAATTGTGGGATTTTTCTAAACCACATCAAGTCACTTTTAGTCACAACCCAAACACGTGATGTACTTTGAATTAATGGCATATAAACTAAAAATACATGATGTTTGAAACTCTTGTATGACATGTATGACCCAAGCTTAGGTGCAACCCCTCAAGTTCAAATATAGAGTTTCTGCTTTTTACAAGTGGTAAATATTTATTTTGTGTACACTGACATAAATCAGAGCATATGAGACCGGGCAGATTAAAAATCATAACCAGAAACACAATAATAATTGTGGGAAATTTGTGCTCAGGAAGACACAACCTGTGCTCCCCAATTCCTCAGTCACGCAGGCTAAGGACTTAGGAAGACCTCAGCTTGTGTGTATTGCTGTGACTAGCTGAAGTGGTATAGTCCTTTGTCACAGGCGCCCATACTTTGCATGGAAGATGCCAAGTTATCTGCAAATGCTAATGGAGTAGTAAAACCATGAAGGTATGATGCAAAACAAAAGTTGCATCTTTTGACACAATTTTGTTATAGCGGTAAGGCACAACTTTTATTTTCAAGGCAAACATACTCCAATTCTGGTTGCATTGCTGTTTTTCAAGATTCACTACAACTCAGAGAGCAACTAAAGCAATCAATGCAGGGGTGTTTGTCTTTTAAAAGTGCAAAATGTCAATTTTGTTTGCATTGTCATGAATCAGTACGTGATATATGAAAAATCACATTCAGGAACACAAAAATAATGTGGTTCATCTGCAGGAACAGTCTAAGGAGCTTGGAAAGGACTTCTTTAGGTTTCCTTAAAGAGGTTTCACCTCTCATCCAAGAAGCTTCTTTAGTTCCAAGAGCAATTGGTGGAGAGTCCCAGATTTTAAGCCCTATGGGAGTGTCCCCAAGAGGGTCATGGATCCTCTACCTATGTCGGCAACGTTGGCAAGACCAAGGAGCTGGTGGTGGACTTCAGAAGGAGTAAGCACAGAGACTACAAGCCCATTGTCATCAATGGAGCTCCAGTGGAGAGGGTGCAGTCCTTCAAGTATCTCCTCAGACCTGACATGGTCTGCCCACATTCAGGTCCAGTCCAAAAAGGTCAGTCGGCACCTGTACTATCTCAGACAACTGAGGAATTTCAGGGTCCTTTCAGTGATCCTCAGGACTTTCCGTACAGCAGAACGCTACAGCAGGGCTGCTCTCCCCTCCCTGCAGGACATTTACACCAGGAGATGCTGGTCCAGAGCAGATATTGAAGGGCCTGTCCTATCCCATCAATAACCTGTTACAACTTATGCAATCAGGCAGAAGGTTCAGCACCATCTGGGCAAAAACAGAGAGGCTCAATAGGAGCTTCTATCCTCAGGCAATTTGGTTTTAAATCAGGACATGCCTGCTGAATCTTGACCCACACGAGCCAAGCTTCTGGTGAACCCGAATTGCTCTTAGAACTGAAGAAGCTTCTCGGATGAGAGGTGAAATGTCTTCAAGGAAACTTAAAGAAGTCCAGGTGCTTTTCTTTTCAAGCTCCTTAGACTTTGATGACCTGGATGACTGAGACCCTTCACTTAAACAGTTGTAAAAATCTGTGTTTGTGTCTATTGGGGAAGACAAAGAAGATGCTAGGGTGGACAGTTGTTGTTGTTTAATTCCAAAGTAAATATTACTGTATGTATTGCTCTGCGCCCATATTATATGTATAGCATTTTACATTTAATAATTCACCTAAAGCCTATTAAAAAAAACCAATGCCAACACTGATTATTTTGGACATTTATATCTTTTCTCTTTTATTAAGACAAGAACTCTTCATTGTTTTGTAAAAATGTCTATTTATGAACCAATACAAAATGTGTATGGGAATGTGGAACTCCTCTTCTCCATTAATACACATTAACATTTCCCAAGTACAGCAGAGAGACAAAAATAATCAATCTGAAAAGAATGACTGGTGAAAGAAAACTTTTTGGGAATCAAAAGGTGGTGGTGCGTTGAAATTGACAGAAGTACAGCCACAACAAGTTTCTGATCCTGCTTCATTCCAATAAACATTGTACTCTTTAGTACCTATGTTAACACAAAGCAATACTTAACACATCTTTTACAGTGCACCAAATATTAAGAAAAATACATAAAACATGTACAACATAGAAGCAAAATATCTCACCCTTTTTGCTTTGGGACCTAAACTTCTGTTTTGTACTTAATTGTATTTAATGATGTATTGTACTTGCTTTTATGTTATTGATAGGTGGGGCCTAAATTTTGCATTCTACCTGAGATGCAGTCACATCAGTCAGCAAGGCATGAACCTGAGACAGGACACTAGCAAAAGAATTTAATGGGAAGAAAACGACCTCAGTTGCACTGTAAGATAAGACCATAGTCAACGTTTTTTAAAACTTCACTGGGAATAATGGAAAATAAAATGATATGTACAATAACCTTATCGTTCTGTTATGCACCTAAGATTCGGAATAATTAAGCGTACTTAAATATATTTTTTTCACTTTCTTATGTTGGAAATTTGGGAGAACAAAAAAATATTTTTATAACGTAAAACACTCCTGGCATTCCAATCTGCAAAAAGTTTAATATTCACAAATAAAATATTAACGTATCAGCCTTAGGGAGAAGACAATATTCAGTTCTATTCCTTTATTGGCAAGTACATATTTTGAAGTCTGATTTAAATCAAAGCTGCCACATGTCACTGAAGCGAAATAGTGCTCACTGGAAAATACAAATCACACAATATCAGTCTTACAGATGAAAGTGACATCTGCTCTGTGATTCATAAAGCAACAATAACAAGTCAATTAATAGTTAAATCAGACACCAGACCGTGAAACATTTACCTAATCAGTTCCCCACCCCACCCCCCACCCGTCCATTTAACAAACACAAAACAGTGTCGTCAGCATACAGTGTTAACTTTGTGATAAAATTACTTTGTGAGTCCAGAACTAATTAAAATGAACTCAAGTTTTAACAAGAAACAGATGGAGAGAGTTGGACACAACATCTTTGATTTTTGTCCACATCGTCTCTCCTGTAAATCCTATCTACAACTACCACATCCAAAACTAAAAATAACGTATCCACAGCTCCCCCCGTTCCACTTGCTGTGCTCTAAAATCACCCCGCCCCAAAACTTAAACGTTTTTAAATGCACAGATGGTCAAGAAAGTGTAATTTGCGCTGTGGATTGTGGATGTCTAAGAGCCACCCCAAATCTCAACATGGAAAGGCTGAATGTTGTCTTCATGCATGACCATGAAATATTAAAGCTACCACATTGGTAATGTGTCGCAATACGAGCTGCGCGTTAACAAAATCCAATCAAATGCTTTAACATAGCAACACAGTGTTAAATCATAGTGAGTGTACACATGGCAAGCAACACCATTAAGTGCCAAAGAATCCATAAATGCGCCAAACAGTGATGAACTGGAAAAGTGGTTTTCAGTGTCTTGATTTATTTATTCCAACATCTTATTGGTTTCTCTCAAAGAATCCATTTTATGAAGCTTAAAAAACATTTTTTCCTATTAAAATTAGAAAGTAATTTTAACAGTTAGCAACTTGCAAAGGGGGGCAAAGTCTGACCAAAGTGTTTCAAAGTCATTTTGAAACACATTTCCATCTCATTACAAAACAAGGGAAAGGTAAAGCAGGTTTAAGATTTGAGATTTTTAAACAGATTGCATTCATTTTATTTAGAAGCGTAATTCAGAAATCAAGCATCATCTTACGCTTACGATGCACTGCCATTACTTTTCAAATTTCTTGAAAATGGATTTAATGCAAAGCTTAACTGTTCCAATTCCACAGGTGTCCCATTTAATAAACAACAACAAATAATGTATATCAATAAACAAGCAAACATTAGTAATTCAGATTTTGAGCTGAAATTAACAGTATGTGGATGGTAAATAAACACTAGAAATCAAACTGCCACCTTTTCCTTGAATAATATGATTTAGTTTGTCCTCTTGACACTAGTTTTTCAACATTAGACCAATTTCACTTTAAAAAAAAAAAACTGCTGCTGCTGATGTTGGGCACATGCTAACTTTGACAAATCTTTGAAGTGTGATGTAATATCACAACAGAAACTCTTGAAATTGTACACAGCATCTGAAACCTCCAGCTTTATCCACCCACAGCTGTCACATGGAGAAAGGATTCATTAAGCGTGTTGCTTGCTGTGCGAACACATAATAATGAGAAACAATGTCACTGGTAAACCCACATTGCCATGTTGAAAAGCCAGAGCAATAATGCAAACCATGGATTAACACCAAGGACCACAACGTGTGTAATATGTCATCTTATGAACAATTAATTACTTCTGGTGTCCTCAGTGCTCCCAAACTGACATAGCGAAACAGATTCTCATTGGCTTTTGGCAGGTTGTACATAAACCATGATAGAGAAGCAAAAACAACGGGTTCTAGCATGAGCATACATGCAAAATTAATATTTTGGTGTTCAAAAATGAATGAATTTGAGCAAAATTACGTACATTACATGGACAAAAGTACTTGGTCACCTATCCATTACACCTAAAGGAGCTTCTTAATGCCATGAAGCTCCTGGCACACAGATTTGTGCTGATGTTAATGCCAGAGGAGGGCTGGAGCTCTATAACTGTATGGCTAAGGTCCTGTGGTTTCACTTAGACTAGATGTGGAATACCTAGAAGGGAAGAAATTTCACAAACTGACTTGTTGCACTGGTGGCACATTGTTACAGTACCACGTTAGAATTCAGTGAGCTCCTTAGAAGAACCCATCCCGTCACAAATATTCGTAAAAGTAGACCGCACGGCTCGGTGCTTGATTTTCTACAGCTGTGGCGACCCAAAACACCTGAACTCAAAGATACCTTTGTCCATATAGTGTATGGTGGTGAATGGCTGCGAATGGTTTGTCTCTCAGAACACTCTACTTCGAAGACATGTACTTTCCATAACACTTCCATATTTTACAGTTTGACAAAACTGACAATGAACGTGATACAGTAAAATCCACAAAGGTACTCCATTGTAATTCTAGTAAGTTGTAAAAAATATTTCTTAGTAAGGATTAGTGTACAATACAGTTGTGATGCCATTGGCTTGATTTACATTGGACTGTGTGTCAATGAGATAACGTGAACCTGCTAATGGGAGGACCTTGACTGCTATGTATCATGTAGCTATGTACCGATTAGATGTAACTTAACTTTGAATGGGCTTCAGTTTGGAGTTATATTAAGGCTGGTTCTCTACTTGGAAAACTTGTTGTATGGCGTACACTACACCAGCAATGTCAGCTGCTGATTGGCAAATATTAACACCAAATATTTTTTTCCAACAGTCTTTTATTACAGAGGCATCTTGACTGAGGATGTGTCAAAACAATTTTAGGACAATTTACATTTTCTTACTTTCTCATTTATAATAAAAAATATTCTAGGGTGAGAGCAGATGGAAATCAATTGAAAACCAACATTACAACTCAATAAAAGCCGGTGGGAAGACAGACCTTCCATTCAGCAAATAGAAGAAAAATAACACAGAGCAGAGGAAGAAATCAAAAATAATGAAATGGCAATGCAGTGAGGAAAAAATAATGCACTGCTTCTTTTCACTAAGGAATGTAATGCCTTAAAAGACAGTAATACAGAAGTATATCTGCTCTGCAAAAACAAAACCGAGGTTTTTAAATATGAATTTTCAAACTGAACCGGCCTGTTGAAATGGGAACATCCTTTTACATTAGCCTCTGTGCCTCTGTTTTAGTCGTGTTTCTTTCTGTGGTGTCGTGTGTGTGGTCCAGTACTACAAACCTGTTTCTCTTTTATGTCCTTTGTACAATGATATGTAAAGCGTTCCATGCATTTTTAGAGCTGTCAAAACTTCAGGGAGAAAGAGAAGAAAGTAATGGCTTGAGACAAATCACAGTATACTGGAAAGAGTTTTTGTTATGCAGGAGAGGATCCGTTTGTGCAGACACATTAAGAGACATTAATAAAGTGGCTGTGTAATTTTACCCTCATACAAAAGCCAACAGCACACTGATAATTACGAGGTGGGAAGATGAAACGGGAAAAGGGGAGCAACGAGGTTATGCAAACGATGATCAACACAAATGCAAAATATGGGTAGAACCAAAAGATTTCGAACAAGGCACAGAATTTTCTGCAAATGGTTGAACTAAATAAAATTTGTACCAGCAGTTAGGGAGGTGTTGAATGGTGAAGCTCTCTACAGTGATTTCTGGCACACCCTCCCACCCATCCCTGTATACTGAAAACCCCAGACCCTAACATTTTTTATCCTTTTTTGATTTTTTCTTTTTTTAAACACACACAACATTCCATCTACATCTGCAGACTAGACTAGACAACGGCTTAAAACCAGGCCTTTCTTTAAAATCCCGTGTCTCTTCTACCCCTCCACCGAACCGATTCCAACCCCTCTGTCAACCCCCACCTTTTCCCCCTCTCCCCGTCCCAAAAAACCCTTCAGTGTCCCAAGCAGGACATTGGAGGTGAGGGGTCCTGTTCTGATTAGATGTAGTACTCCTTCTTTTCATCAGAATTGGTGTGGCCACCCTCGGCATTGATGATGGCTGTATCTGCATCCGCTGCGTCGTCTGCTCCTTTGGCTTCATGTGTGAAGTAGGTACCTGAGGAGGACAGGATGGAGGACAGTGTCACGAACTGGATAATAGCCTGCTGCTCAGATGATACAAAAGATTAAAATGTGGCTCTCCATCTCACAGCACCCAATTATGCAAATCCTTCACTGTGTGGCCATTTACATATACCGAACACCAGCAAGCGGCGATATTCAGATTACACAGCGTTTCCCCTCACTTTCCTTTATGATTGGCACATGAAAATCAGGGTTTCAAAATGATCTTGAGTGTCAGGAAGAGTGTTGCTCACACCTTCAAATTAACCTTGTCAAGTTCACACAAAAAGGGACTAGCCAGCCACTTCAAACCTAATTTACAAGAGTTATTCACAGCCTATCAAAGTAGAGGCGATGATGACAATATTTTAGGAAGAATGAGGGACAGTAGTGCCACATTAAAAGCACAAATGCTGCCTGAAAAGAGAGAAACAAGGTGCTGGAGTGCTGCAAAAAAGGCTGGTTAGAATATTATGCAGACCTGAAAAAGAACGTTTACCCTGTCTGTTCTAAGGTTTTACGTATCAGAACACAGTAAACAAAATATCATCTAGTCCTTAGCATGTGTTAAATTAATTCAAATGTAACCTTGACCTCAGATGAACAACATCATCATTTATTTAACAAAGATTGAGGCAAAATCCAGAAGTAGTGTGTGAAAAACTAAGTATACCTCATGATTCAGTAGTTTCAAAAACAACCTGTTAGCAACAATACCGTGATGTAACTGATTTCTGCAGGACTTTGTCACCTCTCACATTGCCAGGAAGGAATTTTGGATCCACTCTTCTTTACGTTGCTTTAGACCAGGGATCAGCAACCCTGGGCACGCGTGCCAGGGGTTAACTGATGGCACAACTGTAGCTGGACTGGCCATCGAGCATACCGACCGATGTTGATTTTTCATTTTTATGGGCCGATGTTTTGTTTCGTTTTTTTGTAAACATTGAAAGGTAGTGGATTGGCCAGATGCTGGCCGGTGTGTAAAAATAACTTAGTTGTTTGGTGGTGGCTGTGGCGGAGCTTCCACAGAGGCAGGTGGATGAAAGAAAGGGGAGGCAGGAGGAGGAGAGACCCGAGGCGGCCGCCGGTCCAAGTGTCCGAGAAGTTATGACCTGCAGTCTATCTGGGTCAGTTAAAAGCCAAGTTTAGGTGGAGTTTATTTTCGTTGTGCTGACTTTTTACAGTCAGTTACAATAACTCGTACTGCGTACTAGCTAGCATGACGGAGTTTCTATACAGCTGGGCGGGTGATATGATGTTAGTGATAGTGAACTTTATTCATAAGGTTAGTTAGTAGAGTTGCCGTCCCATAAAAAGCGTAATCGTTCCGTATTCAGAGAAAATATTATGAGTTTCGTGTTGAGCTGAAAAAGAACACAGTTTGTCCCGGACTTCAGCTAGAATGGAAAAAGACACAAAGCTGGAGTTATTCTGTCTTTATGCTGCAGCTGTCTCTTCTTCTCTCATTCTCTCACCCTCCCTCTCCTGTTGCCACTTCAATCGTGAAACTGATCAATGATCAGCTGATCGGCTTTTCTCTCTTGTTTGTTTATCGCCCACTTTGCGCCAGGAAGAGGAAACCAGCGGATGTCGCGCTAAACAACAGCAGCACGTTTAAGCTTGATCAGCTGTTGTTAGAATTGATGTAATATTAATTTCTAGTATCAGCTGATGTTTGCTGGAGCCACAGCAGTAAAAGCTGCTGGTCATGATATCAGTTCGGTTATGTGGTGAGAGGGAAACATGAAGATGAAACCAGGAGATGTCCTTACTGGATCATCAGAGCTGAACAGGTGATGGAGAAACAGGTTTACCTTTTAGGTGACGTGAATGAGTTGAAGGGAAGTTATGAACTGTTTCTGAGAGACAAATAACACCAGGATCCTTTTATAAGTAAGCTGACAGCTGGTAAGTGTGCAGGGGCGGGTCTAGCAAAGTTTTGCCAGGGGGCCAGGTAGGGCATTAACAGGGAGAGGGGGGCACAAAGAAATACTTTTCTTTCTTATTCTCTTTAAAATGTGTTTTTGGGACTTTCAGGTGTATGGACCAATGTTTTCTTTTCTGATCAAACCAGAAAGCTTTAATGAGCAGCTGGATTTGCCATGCATTAACTGGCTGGACACAGAGGACATCGAAATGCAGCTGATTTGACTCTGTGGGGGTCAAAGTTTGCAGAATTACAAACGCAGCTGGATTTGTTGCTGTATTTGGCTCTACATATCTGAGTGTCCTCAGGTAGCCGTCTGAATGCTGGACACTCGGAGACCTGTATCTCTGAGTGGGAGACCAGAGATCACATTAACATGTGTATCTCTGTAGTAACAAACATGCCACTTTGGCCCAGTTTATTTTTCTTATCATTGGTGTGAGGAGACCATAAGTAGCTTTTGCATTTTCTGTTGTACAGTCCATTTGCTGTTATGGATAAAAAGTGTTGTTTTTTTGTTTCAAAATAGCTGATAACTATTCACTGATAGCTGCAAACATCTGCAAACAAATATAATTCTATAAAGTTGTTCTATATAGTGTGTAACTGTTAATATAGAGCGTTATTAAAATTATTGCTAATGCAATCGTATGGCACATTGACTTCTGAGGAAATTTTAGATGGCACTCATCATGCTTCAGACCATTGAGGCTTGCATACATTCCTTCATGCACAGCTCTCTTAAGGTCTCTTTGCAACACTCTGACTCGTGTCTTTTTCAAACATGTTGTTGTAGATTTTCTGACTGTCCTGCTGCATGACCCAATTTTGGCCAAGCTTCAGTTGTCAAACAGATGGTCTCACATTTGACTCTAGACTACTTTGGTCTACAGAGGAGTTCATGGTCGACTCAATGCAATATGGTCAAACATCTCCACTCTCATCTGCCCAAAGGACATTGTTACAGAAGTGTTTTTCAGAAGCAACTTTTCAAATCTAAGCTGTGCTGCCAAACAAACTGTACTTGTTCCGTCTTTTTCTAATTGTATTGTCATGATCTTTGACATTTAACATGATAACTGAGGTCTGTAGAGTCTGAGATGTAGCTCTTGGGGTTTTTTCAGTTTCTTTGAGCATTGCACAGTCTGACCTTGAAGTGAATTTCAGACGTCCACTGCTGGCAGACTGGCAGCTGTCTTGGATGTTTTTTTGTGAATAATCTTTCTAGCTGTAGAATGCCAGACTCTATTATTCGGAAATGGACTTATTACCTTTCCCAGACTGATACAAAGCAAAAATTGCTTTTCTAAGATCATTGCCTTTTTTTTTTCTCCTTGGAATTTACACCTTTATATTTCCAGACCAGAAAACCGCCAAAAACGTCTGCTTTTATAGAGGTGCCTCCACTTGCTGATGATCAATTAATCAAGTGCATTTAATTAGCAGCAGCTGGCTGCTACTTACCCTCTTCATTTCTATGGAAGCAGTAAGGATATACTGTAGAGGTATGTAAGGACAACACGAGAGATCCCAATATTTTACTCCAACTTTAATCTGGGCTTCAATCACACAACTGAACACTCAAGGCGCCAAAGGCTAACCCTCTCACTTCCCTTCACACTGGGTCTGAGTGGAGCCACCGAGTGTTTTTTACACTGCACCCATGTGAAAACTTTTTCTTTTATGCTGTATATACTATAAAGCATGTATAAAGCAAGAAAATACATTGAATATATATATGTGTATATATTAGGGCTGCCACGATTAATCGACTACTCATGATTATGTCGACTATTAAAATCGTCGACGACTAATTTAATAGTCGACGCATCGTTTGAAGCTTTGTAAGATCACAAAAGACGCAGGAATAAGTAGTAGGATTTAAGAGTGTAATAACAGACTGAAACAGAAGATGGCAGCACTGCATGTACAAGGATGCCAGCTGCCGTTAAACCCCGAAGAAGAAGAAGAAGCAGTGTCCGGTATTGTAGCTGTGTCCAAATTCAGGCTGTGCCTGCATTTGTAGGCCGATTACGTTACAGCGACACGACGAAGACTGTCCAAATTTGAAGACTCCGACAAGTGCGCCCTTCATTTCCCCAGATTTGAAGGATGGGTCGGGTGTATACTTTGTGGCCCAACCTATTCCAGAATTCATAGCGCGGCCCTGCTCAGTTTCCAACAATGGCGGTAGCTAGTTTTAATATTACTCTTATCATTCTTTCTGGGTCACAAAATAAACGTTTAACATATTTTCAGGTGAGAATGTAACTGTGTAAACTTCAAATATCTGCTTGGTTTATCGAGACATCACATATTTTCCAAAGCGCTCTGACGTTTTCGGAGACGTCTGTTACCCACCAGCTCGATAGCTCAAGGCTCACTAGAGCCGGTGAGAACACCGGACTCCCGGCAAATCATTTTCAAACCCACTGCCATCTTTCGCTATCAGGTTAAAGATGATGTATAAACATGTATAAAGCGCCTTGAGTGCTCAGACAGAGTAGAAAAGCGCTATATAAGAACCAGTCCATTTACCATTTACCTTAAAGCTGTAAGCTAATGATAGTTATATAAGAACAGATGCATGCTGGTGCAATAAGCTGTACGTTTTACGTCCAGTGGATGCATGATCCGATTAGTCGACTAATCGCAAAAATAATCGGTGACTAGTCGACTATCAAAATAATTGTTTGTGGCAGCCCTAGTATATATATAGTTATGAAGTTATGATGTGGAATATATATATTTATATTCCACATCATAACTTCATAAAATTCTTAATGTGTCTCAATTTGACAGAAGTTTGAACAGTAATATCAGACTTTTGTGGTCCTCCAACCTTATCTTCAGTTAATACAAATCTGCTGCTTCACTTACTCTCAGGGCTGTGGGTCCCTTCAGGTAAGTATGATGTTGAGTAATTATTGGAAAGTTTTTAAAGAGGTAGTTAAAAGTTGCCTGAGACAATATTTCTGTTCTAATTCAAATATTTTCTGAGTGGCTGCTGCAGCCTCACATCTCAGATTTACTCGGCATAGGTGTAGCCGCCAAATGACACCAACCCCCCCCCAAAAACAACAAACAAAAACCTCCCTCCTCGTGATTATTATTATTGTTCCGTCATGAATATTTATACTTGGCCTCCAGGCACTCTACCTTGTAAACAGTTTACCTCTCATAATATACACAATTAGTCAAAGTGGCCTGAATTTTATTTGTACTTGCATCTTATTGCTGTTTTATATTGAAAACATGTTGCGAGTCGCCTAAGAGGAAAGCAGCATTGTGACAATAATTCCAAAGTGAACACTAAAGGATACGTCCAGTTTATTACAGCTTATATTTCATAGTTTTGCCAGTCAGTTTCAATATCTCTGCATGAGCCAAAGTAACTGCTGAGATCTGGAACCAGCAGAGACAGATGTGTTAGGACTCATGAACAGCTGGATGAATTGGCAGGGTGTAAAATGCCAAAAGTTTAGCAAGACTGTCCAAATCATTTTATGAGAAGTGGGCACAAAATAGGCCCGAAGTGAACCCGTTTTCCCCTATTTTTCCTTACAAAGGTCCCAATTCCACAGTGGGTCAAAGTTGAGGAAGTTGGTCTGTGAGGTGTAATGGATGTTTGGACAGTAATTTCAAAGTTGCTTTCTCCTCTAAATAAGTTTGACCAACCTGGGGGGGTTGTTTCTGACTTCTCTGATTGTCTGACTGCACCTGTTTCTTTCTCCCTCTAATGCTTTTTTCTTCTTTTTTTTTAAGCAATGTTTCTGCACCTCCAGATCTCAGTATTGGATTATGGATTTCAATTATTTTATTACTGACGAAAGTGGCTGAAAACATTATATACAGAATAACAACCAAGTTGTAATAAACTAGAGTTATCCTTTAAAATCTGCACTGCTGCACTCGGTAACACAACAGTGGGACTGCTTCACATGGCTGTGTGCCTGGTCTTCGGTGTCAATAAGTCACGTCAGTCGGAGTCAGCTAGACAGAGGCTGTTTTTGTGTGTTGATCTGGGAAACAGTCGTACGAATCACTGGAGCTACTGCAAACCTCACTGCCTCAAAGTTTCACTGCACCGCTGAGATCTACCAGCAAGCAGCTTGCATGTTGCTTCTAGACACAAATGTGAGGAGCCACTCAGAGTTCAGCACCACTGAAATAAGAGCACATTTCCTCTATACTTTTAATTTGCCTCATTTACTGTACTTCCTCTCTAAAGTGGTTAATGTACCCAATTCATTTCCCCCCGCATAAGAAACATCAAAGTGTGAAATGTGTTATAGATTCTAATTATTTCTCTGTTGTGAGGACGGCATACAAGATTTGTTATACTATGCGGCAGGACTGCATGAAAAATGTAATTTTACTCATCATCAGTAACCCATAGCCTTAATAGCTGTCTTTCCATCATTTTGATAGCAACCATCCATTGATGTAATAAGTCGTTTTTGCAGAAACAAAGTAAAGAGGCTACACTTGACAAACTGCCTGCTGGGACAGATAATGCTTAAAAGGAAAGCTGCTGTGAAATAACAGGTACTTCTTAAAAATGATACACAAAATTTAAATGTATCATATGGAGCTTTTGGGTATGCCTTGCTAATAGTGGATTAGACCCCCCCCCCCCCCTTTTGCCGTCAGAACTGCCTTCTTCGTGGCATTGATTCAACAAGGTGCCGGAAACATTCCTCAGAGATTTTGCTCCATGTTGACATGATAGCATCATACAGCTGCTTCAGATTTGACAGCTGAGCATCTATTATGTGACTCTCCTGTTCCACCATATCCCAAAGGTAAATGGTAAAAAGTAAAAGGACTTGTTCGTACACAGCAGCTTCGCTCTCTACTTGAGGACTCAAAGTGTTTTATACAGTTCTTATTCACCAATTGATAGAGGTTCAAACAAGCACTGGTTTCTATCTGACATTCACACAAATTTACACCCAGATAAAAGCATCGGGAGCAACTCAGGGTTGCCCAAGGACACTTTGGCATCTGGTCATTAGATGACCCACTCTACCTCCAGAGGCACAACCAGCCTTCAAATGTGCTCTATTAAACTAAGGCCGTTTGAGTACAGGGAATGCATTGTCACATTCAAGAAAAGCAGTTTGAGATGATTTGAACTTTGTGGCATGGCCGGAAGTAGCCATCAGAACACGGGCACACCATAGTCATAAAGGGATGGCGAGTCACGCTGGTAGTGTGTGTCAAGCCTGAACTGTTGATACAAGGCAGGATAGATCCATAATTTCATGTCATTTACTGCATATGTTATCTCTTATCCAAATGTTGCAACAGAAATAGAGACTCATCGGACCATATAGCATTTTTCGAATCTTCAATTGTCCATGTTTTTTGAGCCCAGGTTAACTGTAGCCTCAGTTTGCTGTTCTTAGCTGACAGAAGTTGTGCCCGGTGTGGTCCCGGTGTGCAACTTTAGCCCATCTGTATTCAGAGATGCTCTTCTGCATTAGTTGAGGTTAGTTTACTGACTGTTGCCTTCACATCAACATGAGATTCCCCCCCAGAGCACTGATGCTCACTGGTTCTTTTCTCACCTTTGGACTATTCTCTGTAAACCTAGATATGGTTGTGTGGCATCTCAATAAAGAAGTTTCTAAAATACTAGAAGACCAGACCAGTCTGTTTGGCACATTGCTCTGCTGTCCAGTTTGTGCTTCAACGGGTCATCTTGACCATGCCTAAATGCATAAATGTATTGAGCCATTTGATTGGCTGATTTGATATTTGTGCTAATGAGCAGTTGACCCAACTGTATCAACATTCAAACATTTAGCAACTTTGTTTTTAGACATTTCCTATATCTACTACCTTTGTGTCTTGCAAAGTAGCGTCCCAAGACAATGAGTAGACAGAGCATAGCGAACACGACCACAGCCACCACTCCTCCGATAACTGCATGGTCCACTGTTCTGGGTGCTCCTTCTCCGGCTCGTGAATCTGAACGGGAAGAAAAAACAAAATCAGTAACAGTGCTACTAAAACTTCTCCTGACATTGAGAGACTAGCGATCAGCCACCAAATCCCTACCACACAGTCTGAGAGTTAAAGTGATAGAAATGAAGATTATATTTAATACAAGGCATTTAGATAGAGGAACTTTAGAGCAGCAATGCCTAAGATGCACTGCTTTAACAAAACCGAAGATTTGGACTTAACCCATACACTCCAGTAAATCCAGAGCTGCCTGGTTGACTGTCATGACTGTCGCTCTTGTGTTTCAAAAGAAATGAATTTAATACTGCTTTACTCTTCCTGAACGAGCTCAGTGGAAGAAATAAACACATGCAGACACAGATGTCAGCAGTCCTGCGCAGAAATTTAACGTATGTGTTTTTTGGTGGAAAAACATGTTGACACAGGTCCTTTCGTAATCATATGGAGGTCCAGAGGGTGTACTAAGAAGCAAGTTTGACATAGCAAGTGTTTCTTTGTGTTAGCTCAGTCAGACATAATGGGTATCACAAGGGTGGTTATCAACTTCCTTTGTTAAAGCAGGCTTTCTGCTTCAGGCTCTGCACGCGCTCACATAAAAGGGGGGCGTTTGACGCGTTCGACATTTCTTCTAAATGGACCGATCAAGACCGACCAGCTTCAGTAAGAAGGAACAGTACAGACAGAGTTATGAAGAATATTAAAAAGTTGTTACTGAAAAGCAACAATGGTGCTGCAAATAAGGAGAGATCGTTCATTTTGTAAAATCACAGGTTAACATATATATATTAATACTTAGTGTACACTTACTGACATTTATTCAACTTTACAACTGTACTCAAAAAGGGTGTGATCCCTTCAATGCAGGGAAAATCAAGGAAGCCAATTCAGTTTTTGACCAAATCAACTTACTACACTGATTCGTTCAGCGATCACACACACATATGGCTCAGTAAGCTACATGTTTAGATATTGACAGGATAAGAAATGGTAAAATGTGATTCTTACAGGTGAGCTGTTCAGGGCCAGGATGCATGTTTAGCTTGTGACACATACAACATACCACGCTTCGATCCTATGTTAACAACACCAAAGTCACAATTATACCACAATTTTTCCTCACTGTACTCAAACTATGTGTCCAAACCTCATCAGCAGTTTCAGTTTTTAACTAGTGATCTTAATGCCTCTTTTATGTCGTTTGTTTTTCATTAGTATGCTGAGCTCTTTATCTTAAGTAGAATTTCGCTGCATGTATAGTAAGACCTCTGAAGTCATGGTCACGATATGTGATAACCCTATATTTTAAATAATAAATAGCTAAAAATGAGTTAATAAATAGTTTTTAGAACTTTTTTGTTCTAATTACCAAGACTTGCAAGAACAATTGATTGCCTAGGGTTGGACTTGGTTATAACCAAAGGGTTAATATAGTGACACACATCACGCGTTACGCTGTGCAATTTGTGTTGTTTTGATTGCTCCATAGTTGCTCTCCCACAAGACAAAGAAGGACTTTTTTCTTTTCCTGAGTTCAGTCTGGCTCCTTTGTCTCTTGCTGACATTTTAATAACCACTGTACGAAATTGCCACAACAATAACTGTTTGGATTGCAATCAAGAATTGATTAAGAATAACCATAGTCATACCAAACGAGAAATTATTCAGTATTGTACCTTTCATTAAGAATCTACTCGCCACGGCTTGTGTATCGTTGTGAGGTTTCATGATTAGAAAAATAAGTCTTTAAAATGTTTTTTTGTATGCAACCGTGCCTAAACAAAACAAACTTTCACAAATTATTAACACAGTGGGGATAGTTAATCAAGTTTCAGAGCAGGAGTTGGGTTAAAAAACAACACAAAAAACATCTGTGACTGGACAACAGTCCCCTAAAGTCCTTGGTTGCAATGCTGTGTGAAAGCTATTGATCATGTGTAGGGATCCATGACAACCCCAAGTTAATATCCATTTGCCGACGTGATTGGTCCTTCATGGGACAAAGCATGAGGACATTTCTTTCCCCACATTATGCCCCAGGAAGGTGAACGGCTGCTGGAGAGAAGATTCACATGGCTGAACGCTGCACTGAGATGTGACCTGGGCTTCATTGTGTATTCATGAAGCACATTTGTATTCAACATAATATACATGTACAGGTACATTTACGTGCTTTTAGCTTATTTTGATACCATTACACCAACCTTCATTTCCACACTAATGCTTTCTTTTCTTTCTTTCTTTCTTTTTTTACTGAAAATATTTACAGAAGCCTGGAAACTGAACAACGTCCAGTTCTTAGCATTCAGTTCACACATGGAGCAGACCTTCAGCCCCACCATCCATTAGCTGAAGTAACTCACTAAAAACCCCTCCACATGCTTCTCCAGCCTAGTTCTACACGGGGGATTTGCTGAGTGAGCTCCAGAAAACAGAAAGAGCCAGGCTGCAATTGATTAACGAATAACAGAAACAGAGAGAGAAACATCATGGATACCATCCCTACACACCTGCATTACCCAACCTGAAGGAATGGAGTCGGGAGTGGGGAGGGCAGCGCAGTGCTACCTGTCAAACTCAACAAAACATTACCTGATAGATCTAATAGGTTATTTTGACTTCAGATTTTCTTTTTTAGTGCTGGGCAGATTCAATTAAACTGAGCAGGAATCCTTCTGACATCCAATTCGCTCTTGTCAGGCTGCAAGAGCTTTGCTTTAACACACTTTCCTATTACGATGTTAATGTGGACTTTGGCTTTCGGGGAGGGGAGATTACGTGTGTGCGGCGTGGTCAGGGTGGTGGAGGTGGATCGGACGGTTGCAGAGGATCAGTCCTGATTGTCTATATCAAACTTTCCTCCTTTAAATTAATTTAAGATGAAAGGAAGGCAGAGAACATCAAAGTCTCCACAAGTCTTTGCATAATATTATGTTGCTATTTAGAATAATAAGCCCTGCCTTATGGATTTACATGCATAAGATGAAGTCTTTTTCCTTGTAGGAGGGATATGTGTAAACTGTGGTCTTGCACTAGAAGGAAGATTTGGGCTTATAAAACAGCACTGCCTTTAATTTATTAGAGCGGGCATTCTGTTAATATGTGTGTCTTGCAGTATCTCATTTAAACCCAGGCCGTACCGAATAAATCAGTCTGTGCCGACAAGAGCAACTTGTCTGCGATTTTTTTGCAGTAGGAGACTTTACAAAACTAGTTGCCAAACAGTTGTATTCTGGTAGTATTGCTATATCAAAGCAAGGTCTCCAAGCATCTATGCCATTTTGCAGTTAAGTTTCAACCCTGCAGTAATTGTGCCACTTTGTTGAGAAATTTATGTTAATGTAACGTTTAATTCTGTGTCATGTCAATGACTGTGTCTTTCACTAGCCTGGCCCACGTCCTGATTTTATGTTTGACAGCTTTTTAGTAGGTAAAGGTGAATGGCTTGGACATGAATTGAGCTGCAGTTTGGGGAAGGCCTCGAAGCGGATTGGCGGTGGCTACCGGGCCGCGAAGAAGATAATTGAAGAAGATAAAGAATTGAAAAGGCAAAGGAGGGTGGGGCACATAAACGGGAATGACCACTTGTAGGACTGAGGGAACCTATATACTGTAGATGAGAACCAAAAGGAGCGTGTTTGGAGGCGTGGTCCCGCTCCTGAAATTCCGATACTTAATCTCCAAATAGAAGTTAATCACGGCATCATCACAAAGAGATCGTGTGCCATCTTTATCCCATTCAGCTGCAAATTCAGCTGCAAACTGATAGCAGACTAACTCCACCCAATTGCTGTTTTATCGCCATCTTGATACATTAAAGTTGCCAAAAAGGCAAAAAATTGAGTTCTCAAAGATCTGGTGTCTGTCTTTAAAGCAACCATTTCAAGAGCAATGACAGTGCAAGCTCATTGCACACATCTGCAGTAATTTCGGTTGTGCTATGACACAGCACAATGGGTTTTGGTTCGTTTTACCTTCTAGTTTTTCCCTATTTGGCTATCTTCAGCCCTGTCCTCATTATTTTCTTTTCTGTTTAACTGCTTCCCCAACCCCAATTACCCCTGTGATTGGCTATATAGTCTTGTCTTCCCCTGTGTTGGATAGCATGTTTTGTCACGTGGATTCTTCTTGTTCCCTTTGCTTCTTTGTGCATGCCTGGACTTCTGGATTTATACCTTTCCTTTTACTCAACCCTGAGGAATGTTTTCATCAGCTATTAAACTTGCTTTTTGTTGAATTATTCAGTCTCCAGTGTCCTGCATTTGAGTCCACTCATCCGTGAATCATAACAGTCGCAGCAGCATTAAGTTCTTGGTAGAATGACAAAGCCAACAATTTCTGTCTTAATCAAACCAAAAAAGCAGAAAAATGTTCTGCTTTTAATGAGGCCTGTTTGCAAGCCAAAACTGTGTTAAAGTGCTGTCAATTTCTGCAAGCACTCAGTCCCAGTCATACCATACAAAGCAATTTGCATGTCATACCAGTGAGTATCACTTATGAGCAATTACTGTCACCCAGTAAAATACAGTACATTTGCGTTATTATCTCACATTGGAAGTCAAACTTTAAATTGCACGGATCATTGTTTTAGCAATCAAAGGAGTGCAAATTCAAAACAATTTCAAGTTTTGCCTTTCCATAAAAGTCACTTCTGTCATGAATAAATAGCATCTGAGAGCCACATCAAAATGGGAATTGTGACAGTCTATTCCCTGTAGCTGCAGCACTTTGTATTAATTACAAAACAAGATAGAAACAAAAGCATAGTTACAGTAAGCACTTCCACAAACAATAATATCCCAAAGCAACCCCAGCCATTTATAAAATCATATTAAAGAGCCAGCTCTCAAGTCAACCAAAGTTCATCAAAAATCCAGTCATAGTAATGCCTCGAGGGCCAGTGCTCAAGATAAGGTTTAAATCCTGTATTTCCCTGCAACTTATACTTCTACTACATATGTGCCGCTTAAACAATGCTATAGCTTCAGCAGCATCCATCCATCCATCCATCCATCCATCCATCCATCCATCCATCCATCCATCCATCATCTTCTGCTTATCCAGTTCAGTTTCTCTTTCTGCCTTAGCCTTGTAACGAACTGGCCACTTGTCAGTAAAGAAATATGCAGAACAAAGAAATATAAAGTACACCTACTCATATCTTAACAAACAGCCATAAAACAGAGACATATGGCTGTCACCAACACAGCTGGCTCTTTGTCTGTGCAGATGAAACAATTGCAGTCTTTGCCTTTATAAAATTCTTGTTTACTTATCGATTAAACAATCTTTGAGTGTCATGTCTCTCTCTTCTAATGCCTCTGATCCATTAGATATATATTGCTGGGGTTACAACTGAAAACAGTGTTCAAATTTCCCACACAAGATAGCCATTAACACAGAGATGGTTGTTCCTTTCTATGGTTTTGATACCAGGAAAAAAACTCTTATTAGATGATTCTACAATAAAAATACATTGAGAGAAAAGGTTAGGGAGTCAGAAGCGAACTCAGCTGCTGTCCTTCAGTTTAGCTCCTATACTGCAGCAGCACCACTAATAAAACCTGCAGAATCTTTTAAATCACTGGTGAAGCTGTCTAGTGTGTTGATGAGGCCAAATGGGTTATTAAAGGGTTTAATGTAGCTTTACTTGGTTGCTGCAGCACATTCTGAAAAAGAAACATTCATCTCAGAACGGAACAGCCAGCAGAGCCACCAAACATCATGGGGAAAAAGCTGGAGTACTACTTTATGTTTAGAGGTTATGTACTGTGCTGTCACTTCAGAATATAATTATGAATGGTTCATCGAGGATGGTTTATCAAACAAGGTGTCCGAAGGGCTAAACCGAGAATGCAACTGTCAATCAAGCGTGGTCATTTTAGAAACATCCACCTTATTTGGAGATGTGAACTATCTCATTTCATAGGGCGTGTTGACAGAGGCTTGATTTGAGACAGAGGAGATCTCCTAATTGGATCTTCTAATCTGCTAATTAAGCATTAGTGATTTCACTGGTGTGCCCATACTGCTTGTAGATAGAGGGGCAATCAGAATAACAGCAGTGCTATGTGGGTGGGGTGTCATAAGAGCACATTGGCTTGTCAAGATCCACTTCCATTGCCAACAACACTCTCGGTTAAAGAGTGAATGTAATTAAAGTCCCAATGAACCCATTCATTGAACCTATTTAAAAATGTCAGTTAAATCCTTTGCCTCTCGGGTAGCGAACCACACTGCTTACATACAGAGTGACTTGGCCTAAGATTTATTGAGTCTTTTTCGAAATGTCAAAAAAAGGGGTGTCATTTTAAAAAGACAGCAGCACCATTAGAAATACAGAGTAGAAAAAGAAAGTAGCTACGGGGTCGTGTAAAGTTGAAATTGAAATGATTATTAAGACTGTCATGAAGTTTTTCTGACGTTTGATTTTAGCAACGATTCGGAGACTTCTTTGGCTTTAATGACCTCGGCTGACTCTGCAGCATGTTTGTGATTCAAAAGTCCTCATTACTTTTGATGTATGCTATAGTAAATGAAAAAAAAACCTAAAAGACTGCTGGAGGAGCTAAACCGCATATATTGTGATGTTCAAAGAGTACTTCAACAAAGTTAGAAGGCTTGTCGGCAAGTTTGAAAGACACAGAAATAAAAATACAATGGTCAAAATCGACACAGCAGAGCCTGAGATATCCTGACTTTTATTCCTTTGTATGGGCAGGAATCCAAAGATAATGGATCGAACACACCTACAATATAACCTTTATATTTTCATTTATTCCACTACCAACTGAAAAGCCTGATGGCACTCCCAGGGACATTACCTATTCCACACCGACATAATGGACAGAAGAAATGTTCTGATGCCTACTGGTGTAGGCAGCACATTTCAGACAAAGATCTTTTCTGCTATTCAAATTTCTTGAATAGCACCATCACTCTCACTATTTTACTGGCAAAGGGATCTGAGGGAACACTGTAGTGATGAACACTTGACAATAGAAGCAAAGTCTATAAAAGTTGGGCCAGTACCACAAAAAAGATAACTCCACCCTCGAGATGAAGACATCTCGAGGGCATTGCACACTGGCTGGGTATAACCTCATTCAAAAGAAAAGTGCCTATTTCTTTCTAGTAGCCCTTTTCTAGCCCAAATAGAACTGTTTTCCTTATTTCTACCAAAATAAAAGACAGGTGCCAAAAAGATGGCACACAGAGTTCTGGCTGACTGGAGATGGCTCGGACCTGGCTTATCAAAGAAAAAGAAGCGGCTACAGCTGTTCAAAATCCCATAAGGCTGGCCGCCATGATAGACGATTGGCAGGGCTGCGAGTACTCAGGCTGTGTTTTGAATGCACTATGGATAAGATCTTGGAGAAGAAGAATGGGAATTGAGAGAATTGGTGACCAGTGATGGACATTAGACCAACTGTAAAGATCTGATGCAGTTGTTCGCACTAAACCCAAACATTCGCCATCTTCACTTATGTGGCTATCCCACTGGCGCCAGCTGAAGGCCTGCCAAGGTCGAAGCTGACTGGAAGAACAAAAATTCTCCATGATAACAGGATTGTTGACAGAATTCTTTGTCCCTCCTTCAAGGCCACCTGGGTCCACTGGAGACTGTTGACCTTCGCTTAATTGGGCGTGGTGACACTTAACTGGGATACACACACACACACACACACACACACACACACACACACACACACACGTACACTGATATGCCCTCACTATCACCCTCCCTACCGCGAATCCAACGCCTCCTCCCATGCTTACCTCCCATCCGATGTGGACACCGGATCAGCTGGAGGCGCAATCGAAGATTGCAGCGGTCCCAGATCAGCTGTACACACTGGAATACTTCTCCCATGTTGCTTGTCTGTGTTTTATTGTGCTATGGTGTGTTGATATCTGTGCATTCCTGTATTATCCTTTTGTGTTACACATTTCGATGTTTTTTTCCCGCTACCTAGCCTGACCTGTCTCCCCAATGTGATGTTTGTGTATTGTATGTACGGT
Source organism: Haplochromis burtoni (assembly GCF_018398535.1). NCBI lineage: Eukaryota > Metazoa > Chordata > Actinopteri > Cichliformes > Cichlidae > Haplochromis > Haplochromis burtoni. The sequence goes on from NW_024582378.1 coordinate 2,905,890, forward strand.
CGGCAAGGTCTGTCATCTCGGTTGTGGGCAACTGCAACTGACAAATAAAGGCATACATTCAGATTCCAGCAAGAACCTCCAAGAACTGACACAAAAAATTCCAAAATTTTTCCATAAATAGTGAAGTAGCTGCTGACACACATGTTCAGCATCCTATATAGGGACATAACCTGAACACAGCCAGTTGGGCCAAGTCCTCTTTTGCACAGAAGAGTTGTGCTCATTGCTGCAAACTGTCTCAGATCGATTGCAGTGTGTTGGAAACATGCCTTTATTTATAAATGGTGATTATCTGCAAACATTCAGTAATCTCGCTGAGAGTGATTGCAGTCTTTCTGAGTTGCACTGAGACTGTTTGGAGACAAGTTGCCTCCCACCAGGTGACTGGTGGTAGTTTGTCATTGTAACTACTTGCAATTGGTCGGTGCAAGCAAAAGAAATTCAGTGCAAACACCGACTTTTCCTACTTGCAAGCAGGTTGCCCTGCACTATCTTGAAACCGGCACTGTGAGATGTGTCACTGTCTGTTCCATTCTATCAGGATACAAGCTGCGACACTTCTCAAGAGCCATCATTTTATCACAGATTTGCACATTCCTGCTCAGGTATCTTTGACAAAGTGTGCACTATAGCCATCGGATGACAGAACACTGCACTGAGATAGTATTTGCTTCACTAGTCACAATGCAGATGTTGAACAAGTACCTATGCAAAGAATTCAGAAAAAAATACACATACTACAACATGGCAAATGTTGTCCAACCAGCATGTAACCAGGTATTCTACTTTTGTGCCTTTTTGTCTCTGATCTCACATGCTGATATAACTTCAGGCAACAGGCAACTTTCCTGCCTTCGCTTCTAAACAGTGGCAGAATGGTACACTCACATAGTAGTGGTTGTGACACCTGTCATCAAAGGGGCTGTGTTGTGGACAAAAAGCTGAAATTGGAATTTGCCAGTAATCGAAACTAAACTACCCAACCATGACAGGGTTTCTGGTACTGCTGCCATCAGGACCTAAAAACACAAACAACTTCCAGACGAATCACACAAGTGCACAGGCAGGTTACAAAGCTTTCAAATTTGTCCTTTGGAAGTCAAAAACATATTATTTCTACACTCAGCTGCACCTGATGCTGCTCAACTGCGTCGTGCAGTTTCCAGAAATCAAGTCCGAACATCGTTTTATAGTTTTTAAATAAAAGACAAAGACAAAGCAAACGATAGTGCAATTTATTTTCTTTAATTTCTTTTGACTGAAAGGTGCAATTAGTAGTTATACTGGGGCGTTATCTGCTGAAAATAACACACTCCCACTGTTCAATTTAAAGTCCCTTTCTTGGCACACACTTCTAGGCGCAATTCTAAAATAGAAAGCTCAAACCTATCTGAAAAAGAAATTTGCTTAATGTTTAAACAGAGACTAAATATCATCTAATTTACACCTAGGGTAGAGATGTGCGTGGGAGAGTAAAATGAAACAAAAGAAGCTGGTATTCCTTTTTCGTGGTGTTTCTTGTGTAATGTAAACCTTTGTCTGTGTAATGAATTCCATTTTCTGTGTCAAACAATATCGTCTCGAGAAGGACAGGAAATGTTCCAAATACTTGCAAAAATAAGCCAACAGTGCATTATCTCCTTAGAAACCTTGCACCTTTTTTTTTATCTGATGGAGCTATTCATCATTTATCTAATCATGGCCAGTCTTCATCCAAAATGTAATATAATTATGGTCTATAACTGTTCTCAGGATATTAAGCTGTATCTAGGCCACGGCTAGCTCAATAAACACCTTCTAATAATGGCTTTTAGTGGTCTCAGGAGTGACTTATTCTAACACAGTGAGGACTCTCTATGGCTCCCAAGGCCACACGAGTTTGCAGCTTGTTGCAGAGATGCACATCAGTCCTTTTAATGGGGACACTGTTTTTTTTTTGGGGTTTTTTGGGGGGGGGGCTGGTAGAGCTTCTTTCCAACCAGCAGACTGCTTGTTCTTCTTTCACACGAGATTATCAAACTCCCCCCTGCCCCGCCAAACCTCCGCCAACACTCTCCTCCCACCCCGCTGTCACTGAGCGGCCTCCAGCCTCGGCCATTCCAACGACTGTTGAAAAGCTCATGAAGAGTTATGCTTGTGGTTGAAAGGTGGCCAGAAGCCTGGTCTGTGCACATAAACTCGTGTTTGATGTATTTTTTAGAACTTCACATCTACTGAATTAAAAAACATCTCTGACTTTGTCAGAGATAAGGTCAAAATAACTCAATGATATGTTTATGATAAAGAAAATGCCAAAAAAACAAGCAACAAAAGGGAAAAAAACAGCGTAAATGATCCAAAGAGAAAACTCTTGTCAAGGTCAAATTCACAGAAATAGCAGGTCTTGAAATAAATGGACCGCTGAAGTCAAGTCCTGTGTCTCCTCTGCTCTTGGCATATTGATAATAACAACAGAAGAGACTCTGTGTATCCTGGTGTTGTGAGACAGAATAGTATCAGTGAAATGACATCGGGGGCTTTGTGTGGATCTGTGTACACAGCAGACAGAGCCCTGGGTGAAGGAACTGTGCCAAGAAAATGAAGGGCTAATCCTAGAAAAGAAGCCAAGACAATGGCTACATTTACATACATGCAGTAAACAGACTCTAGTACATTCTCTGGTCAAGGTTGTACTGAGAAATGAGGGGTTTACATAAATCCCTCATAGCTTACCTCATTGACTCTACATTTCAAAAAAATGAAAATAAAATAAGGACAGTTCTTTAAAAAATTGAAAGAAAAAAGTTTGAGGTTCTTTTCAAAAGCCAAAACTCATCAGTGCATTTGCTGGTAATGTTTGGTTGGCTAAAAGTTATTCAAACATGCATAAAATGCATGTTGTGCACAGCGCTGCAGAATCAAGAGACAAAATCACAAGACTTTGGGTAAAGATGGATGCCAAGCAATGTATTTCTTTGTTATCACGGTCCCTAATGCGTGCTTCGTGATGCTGTTATGGATGTCTTTGAGGAGCAATGTTGTGGCACAATCTCTGTGAGGTGTAGCAACGCCGACAAAAACCTGCCATGATAATAAAATCCTTTAGCAAGGCTGAGTGTATGGTGTCGGCCTCTAATCCAAGCCTCACCTCAAAGGAAATTCAGACCGGCTTACATGCATGGATGGTGTTAGGAAAAAGAGAATGAAAATGTGCTGCATTTCACACACAGTGCAGCTCACACTGTAGCCAGAAATTGTATCAGTGCTGCTCAAAGTGAGTAAAGCCAGTGGCAAGGGATAATCTCAGATACTGGGGTTGTCTAATTTGCATAAAATACTAAGATTGCAACCTGTTCTCACTCTGAACCGGTCACATATACAGTGGGGCAAAAAAGTATTTAGTCAGCCACCGATTGTGCAAGTTCCCCCACCTAAAATGATGACAGAGGTCAGTAATTTGCACCAGAGGTACACTTCAACTGTGAGAGACAGAATGTGAAAAAAAAATCCATGAATCCACATGGTAGGATTTGTAAAGAATTTATTCGTAAATCAGGGTGGAAAATAAGTATTTGGTCAATAACAAAAATACAACTCAATACTTTGTAACATAACCTTTGTTGGCAATAACAGAGGTCAAACGTTTACTATAGGTCTTTACCAGGTTTGCACACACAGTAGCTGGTATTTTGGCCCATTCCTCCATGCAGATCTTCTCGAGAGCAGTGATGTTTTGGGGCTGTCGCCGAGCAACACGGACTTTCAACTCCCGCCACAGATTTTCTATGGGGTTGAGGTCTGGAGACTGGCTAGGCCACTCCAGGACTTTCAAATGCTTCTTACGGAGCCACTCCTTTGTTGCCCGGGCGGTGTGTTTTGGATCATTGTCATGTTGGAAGACCCAGCCTCGTTTCATCTTCAAAGTTCTCACTGATGGAAGGAGGTTTTGGCTCAAAATCTCACGATACATGGCCCCATTCATTCTGTCCTTAACACGGATCAGTCGTCCTGTCCCCTTGGCAGAAAAACAGCCCCATAGCATGATGTTTCCACCCCCATGCTTCACAGTAGGTATGGTGTTCTTGGGATGCAACTCAGTATTCTTCTTCCTCCAAACACGACGAGTTGAGTTTATACCAAAAAGTTCTACTTTGGTTTCATCTGACCACATGACATTCTCCCAATCCTCTGCTGTATCATCCATGTGCTCTCTGGCAAACTTCAGACGGGCCTGGACATGCACTGGCTTCAGCAGCGGAACACGTCTGGCACTGCGGGATTTGATTCCCTGCCGTTGTAGTGTGTTACTGATGGTGACCTTTGTTACTTTGGTCCCAGCTCTCTGCAGGTCATTCACCAGGTCCCCCCGTGTGGTTCTGGGATCTTTGCTCACCGTTCTCATGATCATTTTGACCCCACGGGATGAGATCTTGCGTGGAGCCCCAGATCGAGGGAGATTATCAGTGGTCTTGTATGTCTTCCATTTTCTGATGATTGCTCCCACAGTTGATTTTTTCACACCAAGCTGCTTGCCTATTGTAGATTCACTCTTCCCAGTCTGGTGCAGGTCTACAATACTTTTCCTGGTGTCCTTCGAAAGCTCTTTGGTCTTGGCCATGGCGGAGTTTGGAGTCTGACTGTTTGAGGCTGTGGACAGGTGTCTTTTATACAGATGATGAGTTCAAACAGGTGCCATTCATACAGGTAACGAGTGGGGGACAGAAAAGCTTCTTACAGAAGACGTTACAGGTCTGTGAGAGCCAGAGATTTTCCTTGTTTGAGGTGACCAAATACTTATTTTCCACCCTAATTTACGAATAAATTCTTTACAAATCCTACCATGTGGATTCATGGATTTTTTTTTCACATTCTGTCTCTCAGAGTTGAAGTGTACCTCTGGTGCAAATTAGTGACCTCTGTCATCATTTTAGGTGGGGGAACTTGCACAATCGGTGGCTGACTAACTACTTTTTTGCCCCACTGTAGATGCTTGCCCAGTATGTGATTCATAGGCATAGACATTTTGATGCAGCGGGTTCCTCTTTAGTGTCATTTTCTATGTGCAGGGCAGTCTGACAAACCAACACCAGTCCGTCAGAGTCTTTCAAATACTGCCCATTTGTCAAAAGTGTTGATGTTTAAGCAATACTCCCATAGTGTCCTTTTTCACTGGATCTTTGGAGCATTCATCACAACATTGAGACGGGGCTCACACCTACGTATGGATGCTCCTTAAAGACCTTGATTTCATATTCAAACAGGGTAGGAGTATTTTTTAACATGCAGGGTTAATATTGTAAAGCGACAACTTTGACTTCGTATAAGGGAAAAATATTAAATGTTTTTGAAACATGGCACAAAACACAAACCTTCCAAATTGTATTCTTTCTACTTTTAAATGTGGAAGAAATTGCTCTTAAAGGCCTCAGTTACACAGGTCTCGAGACCTGTTGGCAACCATCTGGCAGTCTCTGCTCTCTAAAATGTGTTTCCTGACCAGTTGCAAGTGTTTGCTGTGGATTACAAGGTGAAATTGAATGCAAAGAGCTCCTAGCAGATTGTTGCAGTCGCCTGTAGTTTGCCGGCAAACACTACTCGCCAAGCTGCAGTGAAAAGAAACAGAACGTTCACCTGTGCTATGCCACAGCTTTTACTTTGAAAGCAAATACACTCTGTTTCTGGCTGAAATCCCACTATTAAATTAAATTTAATTAAATTTCAATTTAATTGTATTCATATAGCGCCAAATTACAACAGCCTACATATTTGCTTATTAAGCACATATCCTGGTCAAAGACTTCAAGATTCCTCACAGTGTTACTAGAGGCCACGGTAAGTATCTGGTTAGACCCCACGTTTGCTAAGATTTTTAGGGGCAAGTACAATAATCCCAGTTTTATCTGCATTTACAGATACAACTACACTACAGCTTCGAGAGTAAACGAAGAGTATTTGCAGACAAGCTGGCTCTTCCATGCAAACTACAGGCAATTGCAGCAATCTGCTAGAGATTGAAGCCATCACAAGGAGGGTTTTGGTGCTACGCCCTTTTTACCTCTGGCAACCACACAACAACTGGTTGGGGAAAGCACATTTTTCCTCAATCATCAGGAGATATCAGGGTTTGGTTGCTATGTTACTGAGGCCTAAAAGAGGATCCTTTGTTATCCCATTGCTGTTGCATCAAGACTAGCATCAAAATGACATCTTGTGTATAGAACGGTATAATACATGTGGTAACCAAGGATGTGGCGATAATGCGCGAGTATATTTTAATCCATCCATTATGTTTTACTACACATAAGAATTTTTGTTCCCTAAACTAAGGAAAACAGCTAAAGAAACTTAAAAGTCAAAAAATAAAAAAGTAAAATTAAAATGTAGAAATATCACGCTCAGATAAGACTCAAACATCCCTTTTCTGGTTAGTCATGTGATGGTGCCATGTGACACCACACTTCCTAATGCAGACTCGGTTGTTGTGCTTCTTCAGTTGTCATAATAGTGTTCTGAAGCACTGCTGGTACTATGGAAAATGATGCTAAAGGGGACAGCTGGGATAGGCGCCAGCCACACTGTGACCCCGCATTGGATAAGTAAATGGACGGATGGATGGGTGGATGGACCCTGAGCAAGAGTCAGCATGTGATAGGAGTAAGAATGTGTCGTAAACAAATGTCTATTGGTGGGTTTTAAGATCTTGCGACGACAGATCTCGGGTTGGCACAGTGTGGAATTAAACTGGGAAAACATTTACTTTAACTTTGTGTGCCAACACTTGCGCTGAAAGCCAAGTGAGAGAAAGAGAAGCAAGCGAGCGAAGAAAAAATGCCACAACAGAGTGGCCAGAGCCTCGGAGAGACCTCATGGGCGAGAGCTGCACGTTCCATTTAGAAAAGGAAGGAGGAAAGAAGGCGCTGTTCACCAGCTATTAATAATCAATTTCAATTTCCTCTCAGATCTCATTTTTATTTTTTGAATATTAAATAATAGATATTCATTTTAGATGTGTTCCACACCACTGAATAAAGGTGTTTCCCTACAAAATCCAGTCAGACTGTAACTTTTCGCTCCCCGGCCTGCCGGCCTGCGTTCTCCTTGCCAATACTGGATGAGTCAAACTCAAAAAGAGTACAACTGTCTCAGATGAAAGTTTTAAGACTCAGCTGCTGTCATGGCAACACTAGTCCTACATGCAAATTGTAATAAGAGCATTCAAAAACAAGGAACATGCAGGTCAAATGCCTTGGGATCCTATTTTGTACCACATTTCATGCGCACCACCTGTTTTCTCAGTCTGCTAGGAGCTGAGAGTATCAATCCATTCCTGGAAATTAACACTTAAGAAATGAATTCAATATAATTCATTATTCCACGAATAAAGCGGAATATTAAATAAACGACTGACATGCTATCCAAGAAATATTTTATCATGGAAAAATACATGAACCTAAAGACAAGTTATTTTGTGCTAATTATGGAGGGTCGTGTCTGCTCTGTGTGTTTAATGAGCAGTAGTCACTGCAGCATCTCGTGGCTCTGCAGTTTAGTGACATGCACCCTGTGTCCTGAATCGTTGTCCTGATAATGGCATCTGACTATGGGCCTTAGCATTTACAGCTTATCTGCATTGTGATAAGATCCTAATTTGCATATTATTTAGGCAAAGGTTGCAGAACTGTCAACCAGCACAGTCACTGCCGAGTAAAAAGAACCAATGAGGGGCACTTTCAGTGGGCTTGTATGATGTGCTTTTTCACTGTGATGACACATAAAGGCAGCAAAAGGCTTATCTGTGGGCTGCCCTTAGCCTAAATAAATATATTAATGTTACTGATACAGTAATAAAGGTAAAGTCAATAACTACTAGTAGGTTACTGAAACTATTTTAGGGTCTGGCATCAAATTATACAACGATATTAAAGTCTACGCAGAATTAATCCTTATGTTTTAGATGACTGTCAGATTTTTAATAATAAATGTAAACCTCCTGTTCCACCAGATCCCAAAGGTGCTCTATTAGACTGAGATCAGGTGACTTTGGAGGAAATTTCAGTACAATAAACTCATTGTCACGTTCAAGAAACCAGTTTGATGATGTTCATGATGGCATGATGTGTTATCCAGCTGGAAACAGCCATCAGAAGACGGGTACACTGTGGCGATAAAGGGATGGACAGGGTCAGCAGCAATACTCGTGTAGACTGTGGCATTAAAACAATTCTCAATTTGCACTAAGGTGCTTAAAGTGTGCCAAGAAAATATCCCCCACACTATTACACCACCAGTAGCAGCCTGACCTATTGATTCAAGGCAGGATGGATCCAAGCTTTCATGTTGTTTACGCCAAAATCTGGCCCTACCATCTGAATGCTGCAGCAGAAATCAAGACTCATCAGACACGGTACATTTTTCCGGTCTTCTCTTGTCCAATTTTGGTGAGCATGCGCGAACTGTATCTGAGTTTCCTGTTCTTAGCTGATAGGAGTGGCATGTGGAGTGGTTTTCTGCTGCTGTAGCCCATCTGCTTCAAGGTTTGACATGTGCATTTATAGTTCCCCTTCTTTATACACATACTGCATGTAAATGTCTGTTCTTACTTAATGACACTGGAAAATGCTATTGCAGTTATTGCTTGGAAACAGGAACCATCAAGGGAGGATGTCTTAACCAATATGAATATAGAATAGCATAATGCTATCTTGAATAAAATGTATATGAGTATAATAAAAATAATTATTCACACTCAGACCAACTGTGAATAATTATTTAAGCCACTTAGCTCCGTTCACTCCAATTCATTGAGAGCTATCGAGTGTCCTCTAGGTGAACTGCAACTAATTTCGGTGCACTGGGACTAATAATAAGTGAACATGATCTCCATACATCAGATCTGGTGCTGAGCAGCTTTCTATTTCTTCACATAGTTGTTGCATTCTCTCAAAAAACATTTTCTTCTCAAGTTTACTATCAAGCCAGCCCTTCACCCAAAGAGTAAACAGCAGCTGCAGTGGAAAACAGAGGCAGGGAAACACAGCTCCCACTGTGTTTATGCATTTAGCTGTGACACAGGTGCTAAAAGGAAGCCTGAGTGTCTACTCAGTACATGAGGAGAACATGCAAATCCCAAACTACATAGTCTAATAACGTCCAAGCAGGTCATTATACAATACAACATACACGGCGTAAAGGGAAACAATAATATTTTTCATAGCCAAATTTTCAAATTATGAGGTCAAGTTATCCCTGCAAGGCTTCAAAGTACCCTAAATGCTCATTTTGCATCAAAAAGATCAACTTTTGGATCTTTATGATGCGATAGAGAGGTATCCTTGATATCGTCATTGTCAGGCTCAGAGTTCTGGCTGTATGCACAGCAGCTCCACCTGCCTGCTGTTCAAACCTTCTGTTTTAAAGGGGTGGCCATGCAAAGGAAATCTGCCTAAAGGAAGTGTGGCCTAAAAGGGAGATGAGGTAAAACGCTTGTTTTATATTGTGGATGAAATAAGGTGCTGAACAAGGATTCTTTTATTAATGGAAATAATGCAAAACTACACTATTAGAATTCAGGGGTAAAATAACGTAGCTGGAAATAGGTGTAATAGCTCCACTTTGAGATTATGGTTTATTATAATCAAGCCCCCAATGGGAAAATAACTACTTACCCCTTACATAAACAGGTGATTCAAACTTGTACAATGATTATGTAAATGCAGTTAACAGAAATAGGAGGAATAATAATCTCGGACATATTACACGATAGCTTGGATAATATCATTGTTTTCATCTGTAATAACGCTGACGTTTAATGTTATTTTTTATATATTATTACTATAGCGAACATGCAAAACTTTTCCTACAAAAGGTTTAAAAGGGGCTTGATGTGGTAGCAGTTACTGTGAGGCTGATCCTGTGTTGCAGGTGTTCACACTTCAGCAGGTAGCAGACCTGGGCGACAGATGGGGAAGATTGACAGTTTGGATTAGTGTGAAATAATCTCACTGATGTGTGCACATCTGGTGGCCCTAATGGTGTAAGCAGCAAAAACACATACATTAACAACACGATAAAAAATACATAGCATGGATATTTTCAAGTGATAAAAAAATAATTTTAATAAAAAATATTTGAAACAGCAGTGCACACAGGCCTAATGCAGTATTTTCACATTCTTCAGTTTGGAAAAGAAAACACGAATGCGATGTTTTGATGCAGGAACGAGAAGAGGCTCGAGTGGCACCTGCTTTATATGTATGACTGACGGGTCCTAAAACTATTGCTATATATCTCAAAAATTGCCTCTAAAGTTGTTGCACTTATTGACATTGCTTAAAGATTTCACTCCACACAGAGTGAAAGCATCACATCTGTGTCACAGGTGAGAGGAATAACCACTGATTACACTTTAAGCATTTCAGCACTTTGCTGTTTATTTCATCATAAAAAGCCAGAACGACAGACAGAACCTTAGAGGTTAACTTTCCCTTCATGAAAGGAGGGTGACTTATAAAAGTAGATATGCATTTTTTAAAGTCACATAGAGGGAGGGGGCTGTTTGTCACCTGTCACACTCAGTTGTGTGCCTAAAACTAATTAATGCAGCATATGTGCCTCATTTGAAGAGAACCCCAAAGGCAGGTTCAAGCCACTGAGTGCCAGCCTCTAATACAAATGCATCTATCTGTAACATACACACAAGCACTCGCAGTGAAGGTCTGTGAGCGACTTCGCTTGATCAAATAACACCACATTTCTTAAAAACAACATTACCTTATTATCTGTATTGTTAACGTTTCTTCCTCAGTGGATCAGCTACATAGTGTCCATTGCTTAAAATCACTACAGCGTCCTTCAGTCTTAACACTTAAGCAATTCTTACTTTTACTTACTTAGAGTTAAAAAACAAAATAAACAACAAGAAAAAGATGTTCACCTGGATTTTGATAACGACCAGAGATAAAATCCTCCACAGGTGAAGTGAAGTACATTAATCATCATATTAAGGTGTGATGTTCTGTCGGGAAAGTTATTTTGCCGTGTACCACACACCTAAACATTGTTGCAGACTGATCACGCCTCACCAGTCTGCAACGTCCCTTGAAGATCACGGTAAGGAGCCAAAGACACGTGCTCCTCATTCTACTTGAAGCCCAAAAGAAATGATCTGCTGCCAACTCCTGGTTTAAGGACACCCGCAGGGATCTCACAACCATGCCACTGTTTTGCCAGGTGATCTCAACCACTCTCCAAACAACCGCTGCAACCGCTCTCAGACAGAATGATGAAGGTTTGCAAATATCTGCCGTTTGATTTAAAATGCAGAGAGATTGCCAACATGTTGCAATCAGTCTGACTCACATTGCACCAATGAGAGCAACTCGCCTGCAATGTGCCTCTTTGCAATAGAGGACTTGATTCAACTGGTTTGTACCTATTCTCGATTTACTTGTGTAAGTCTGCACAGTCATGTGTGAACCACTGTTAAATGTATTACTTCACTGTGCGTGAAATAAAAGACTGTATACTACTTGTGCTGCTGCACTGGTTCTTTGCCATTCTGGTTCTTCTCAGACACTAATGTCAAAAGTAAGATGACATCCATTTATTAGTTTTCATACTACAAGTGCTCTTTAAAATACTGTAAGTTTGTTACCATTTCTGATAGAGACAAAACTCACAGTTCCATAAAGAGGAGACGATGAGCTTTAGTCAGTGTATCACAATAGCGCAAGGTCCTCACAAGGTCTGAGCTCAGACAGAAAGATTTTGCCACATGTGCTTCAGATTGCCTTGCCTAACCATTCTGGGCTAGAGAGACAACTCAGATGGTTCCTGGAGGACGGAAATTATTATTTAATTTTACAGTGAAAATTACAAAACTAAGTCCATTGAGCCTGTCTAAGTCTTGGTCAATAAATAGTTTAACTGTTTTTCCTATTCGAGCTCCTATGGAGTGAGAGTTAGGAGACAGCTTGTAAAGCCAGTTTGGAAATATGAATGTCTTTGGCATGTGGGAGGGAGTACCTGAGGAGAACCCACACTGGTACAGGTGCAAACTCAATCTAGAGAGATCCCAGCAGCACAGCTACGGTTACACTATACTTCTCAGGACAATCACATCTTGTTGACAGCACTTTGCCAGTTTCTTCTACATATACAGCCGTGATTTAAATACAGATAGACAATAATGTTGCAGTTCCACCAAAGGTCTTTCTCTTCCTATAACAGCTTGCATTTTGTGCAACACAACAGTCACGCTGAAATAGCTAAAACTATATCCTGTTTTAATGGCATTAAGTTGAGATGTGAAGCTTTAAGAGAGATCTTGTTAACATGACTTCTAAGCAGATATATGGAAGTTTTTCTCTGCCTGACATCAAAGATTGCATGTTTTCCAGAAGTCCATCTGTTCAGATCTGACTTTTAAAATAATTCTAATTACAAACCACATTATCAGTATCAGATCTTTTAAAAAAACATTTTTTTTTTTTTAGCAAAAACAATCATCAAACCAACGCTGTGCCAGTTAAAAACCTGCCACGGTGTCCCTTTCACCTACCAATATGTTAAGTAGTCAGTGATGTTGGCAGTGCCATCTGTGGCTTTGATAGTCAGTCAACCCAAGATCATCTGTGCGCGGCTGTCTGAGCTTTGCACCGACCTGTTCCTCATGTCAAAAGATTTGGAATTCTGCCAGAGTTTAATACACATGTCTGTCCAAATGATTTCCACGTTCACGACAAACGAACATACACGCGGCACACGTGGAGCCCGCGGATCAAACGCGCAGCAGACAGAAGCCGCTCTTTAAGGAAAAGAATTCCCACAGCTAGCTGCCGGATACTGTAGCGATCAAATTCTGAAGTCACAATCACTACATTTGTTGGACATCAGTACCCGAGTAATCTGGCACACCGTGTCCTTGTCATTTAATGAATGCCTTGTCTCTTTAATGACATTCAAATGTGACAGCTTAGTCCTTGGATTAAAGAGAAAAGTTCTCTGGTTCACCCGCTGCAATCCCACTGTGAGCAGAGTGGCCATTATACTGCTGTATTCCTCTCCACTATTAGGTCTCTGAGCGCAGCTCAATTATCCCACTACTCTCACATGCTTGCTGACAGCCGTGTTGGCAGGTGTGTCCTTTCCAGACGTGCTCACCTCTCCGGATTGGAAATTAGTGAGTGCACCTAGCCATCAGCAAAAGCAACTGACATCCTCCACCAGCATGCCCTTTCATTAAGAGTGAGGAGATGGAAGTGAGATGAGAAGAAGAAATGCTGCTGGAACATCTAACAGCAAAAAGCTGCCTCTGAACTGTCGGCAGCTTTTGTGCATTTCTAAGAAACAAACTGCACGCGCAGAGTTGATTTACCTCATGCAGGTTACATGATGAAAAGAAATCCTCCAGAAAGAAACGGACCGGTTTTTAAATGTGGCATCCATGGGTGCAATTCTGGAAAATATATTTAAATAAATCAATTACTTTGCTCACTTTGAGGGAAAAAGTGGCCATGAAGGAGATGAATAAACCTCTTTTCATTATACACCCTCAGAAATGTGAATGAACCGCGAATATAATCATGTATGATTGTGTTTGGACTCTAAAATATCCATCAAGTTTGCTTCAAACCCGACTGAACTCCGCTGTTGTTTATGGAGCCGTTTCTTTTGCTCGAACAGAATTTTGGTTGGAGCTTTGAAATTCTTTGTGCTGTCCTGCAAAATGAGTTGGTATCACTTTAGTCAAGTCTTTATATAACTCTTTTTATAGTTTTTGTTTCACATGAGCGGCTCCAACTCTGCGGGTCTCACGAGTGAAATGACTTCTTACCACAACAACTTCGCAGAGCCAGAAGTGCAGCCGAGTTTATCCACATGCATAATAAAGTCAGTCATTATGTCTGAGTTTTTCCAGTTCCTGGCTCTCTCATTTCTCAGCTAAAGCTTAATTTATAAGAACAAAACGTTTCAACACCCACTTCTCCAGTCCACTGGTAGCTCATCTCAAAGCCTCTTCTGTTCTCTGCTGCATGTTTAATTTGTTCCCTCCTGCACTCCACGCCTCCTCCCCTGTACCTAGCCCATTTTACAGGGAAATGGACAATCTTGGGAAGAGCCTTCCAGTTCAGCAGTGTCTCGGCTTCCTTTCTCTTTCAGTCACGAAAAGCGGGACATCGCCATGGCAACTGCATTTGAGAGGTTGTAAGGAGTGAGGCGGTCAGTGCGGACAGAGTCAGAGGCTGTTAGAAAGCAGGGTCTGACTTGGTGTTACAAACTACGCCTGGAAATATGAGCATGAATTATCACTTTTTTTTTTATCGTGTTACTAGGAGTCACCAAAATTCTTGATTTTGGAGGGAGCGCTTGAAGGGAGCAACAAGTGCGTTTCACTTGGCTTTCTGAAGTGATTTAGCGATGCAAAGAAAGTGATTTAGCAGTGTTGACAATATTTAACAAACCTGTAAATTTGAGCATGCTGTGTGAGTCATGCAGGCCAGGTTCAGCTTATTTGTCCAGATGAAGTTATTCTTAACAAAAGCTCAAGTTGCAGCTGTTAGGCTAAAGGCTACGCCGACCAGATGCCAAGAAACGAAATATAGGACTCTTAGGACTCTCAGTAGTAGCACGTAAGTCAAACTTACACCCGAAACACACATAAGCATGTTTGATGTTTAGCACGTGAAGGCAAAGAAAAAAAAACTTGAATTCCCTTGCTAACAGATTGGCAGATGTCTGTTTGATCACATGCTTCTTTATGTCACGTTCGTCCACGTGCGAAACTAAAAAAACATAACTGGTGGGGAAAAAAAGAATCACCTTCCATCGGCCTTCAAGAGTACAGTCGCTGCATTTCTTTTTCTTTGTGTTAGCTTCCATCACACTCTGCTTAAATCTGCATAGCCTGTGGCTCCGTGGTGACTCGTAATTTTCCCCGCTGGATGTAGCGGAAGCTGCAAAAGACTGTGACAGGTTAATCTGCACTTGACCCAAGATGATGGCCTTCTCTGCTTCTCTGGATACAAGCCAGACTTTCTAAAACGGTCTGTCCTGCACTATAACAATTTGAGAACCAATAAAAAGGTGCAACGCTGTCTCAACACGAGGGACAAGACATATTCGTCCTGTGAAGTCCTACATAAAGAGGGGCTAGTCCTGCTCAGACAGAGCATAGCCTACCTGGCCCTACAACCTGCCTATAAATGTACAAAACTATCCTTGCCTTTTCCACGCTTCGGTTTTTGTATGCACACCTGCAACACGGGGTGTGTTTATGGCAATAAAGCAATGTGTCACTCATTTTTATTACTGGGGTCATAGAGGGGAGGTTGAGTGATTTTTGATGACAGATGAAGCACAGAAATAAACAATGGCCAATAGGTACAGGTTGTGCAGTAGCTGCAGGCTCTGTGGACGCTCTAATTTCCTCCCTTTCTCGCAGTAACCTGGTGTCTCGTTTGCCAGCTGGATGCATTCACATAGCACTTCTCCACAAGTGTCTTACAATTCATCTCTCATTCACTCGCACGCAAACACACACACATGCAAACTATCAACAATGTGGAGCGTAAAAGACTAGTTCAACCTTTCATATATCCGTTTAGTGAAAAATATGAATGATATTCAACATTGTAAATGCAGCTGAATGGGGCTTAATTATATCAAGCTTATCCAATTTTTCTTTCCTTTTTTTTTTTTCAAAAGATGAAGCTGAGTTTACAGCTGCATCAGGCCTTGGTGAAATTTATCTTTTGATAAGTAAAGAGAAGAAAATTATGCAACAGCTAGACTACATTTGGCTGTTATTTCATTTCAATTTTATTATTTATAGCCTACTGTAACGCTGTCTCCTGGAGATTCATCGTCGCTGTTATTATCTGCATTTGCTGACTCATCAGTTTCTATAGTCACTGAAATTCACGTCATTTTAAAGCGAATCACTGTTTTCCGACGTGCATTAAAAATACATTGGACACCCACATGGGTGGTTAGCTAGCTAGCATTAATTAGCAAATTAAATCGGTCAGAGTTTTGAACTGTTGAAGAGTTGTAAGGTAGAAAAAACACAAGCAAGCAGAGGGTTTAATTTGGGATTTTGCAGAGGCACAAAAAATGTGATCCTCAGGAGCATTCATCTGAACAAGACTAATATGGATACAACAAATACCTCCAGCTAAATGCTGAACTGGGCTAGTCTCATTGCAAAACACACAATGTCCTCGGTTTCACCTGGTTTTACCTTTAAAAACGAAAAAAATTATAATTTGACATATAACTTTTGTGTCTCTATATTTAGTATATACCAGCTTGAGGGGATCCTCAGACTCTTTCGCTCTGTTCACCAGCTAGCTGCTACAGTGTATTTTTAGAGCTTTTTTCCTTAAAAAAAAAAACAAAAGAAACACTCTGCCTGCTGCTGCAGTGGGCAAGAGTGCTGAGAGTGAACCAAAAACAGTTACAGTTGCAGGTGTGACAGCTAAACAATGAACTGAAAGCTCTGCAAAGATGAGGGGAGCATTTTCAGGTGCTGTAAGCACCGCACAGCAGAATTGATGGTAAGCTTAAAGTTCTTTGGGAGATACAGAAGTAATGCTCAGCAGCAGCAACAGAAAACTTTTGTCATGCAATATGAATGCTACTAGTACATACCGGGCTTCCAATTTTAAATGGAGAGCCCCTGAGATATCTTCAAGGCATAAAAATACAGAGTCGGTTCAATTAAATTTTAAACAGTTTATTTATACAGTGCCAATTCAGATGCCTTCAAATGCCTAAAGTCACTTTAGGAAAGATAACCCTTGAGAACTCTGACAATCAGATAATCTCCTTCAAGCAGCACTTGGTGACTGGGGGAAAGAAGAACCCTGTTTTAACAGGAAGAGGAGGGAGTGAAGAACAAATGCTCATATCTAGCTCTAAATGTAAGCTTTATCAAAAAGGAAAATTTTAAACC
Source organism: Haplochromis burtoni (assembly GCF_018398535.1). Lineage (NCBI taxonomy): Eukaryota > Metazoa > Chordata > Actinopteri > Cichliformes > Cichlidae > Haplochromis > Haplochromis burtoni. The sequence continues at coordinate 2,922,823 of NW_024582378.1, forward strand.
TAATCTTAGAACTACAGAGGGTATCTTTCTCCTAAACTGGGAGCCGGTTCCACAGTGAAGAAGCCTTCTGTTCCGTCTTTGGAAACTCTGAGAACCTGCAGTCTGCGAGTGAATTTCTCTGGTCCAATAATAGCTGGGTTTTTTGCTCATTCCAGACCTTTATGCTAGAAGAATGATTTTAAATTCAATTCTAGATTTGACAAAAAGCCAATATGGGTGAAATATGATCGCTCTGTCTAGTGCCCGTTAGCACTCTTGTGGCATACTGGATCAGCCGAAGGCGTAAAGCGTGCCTCGCCACTTGGCTGCCATCTTGAAATGGCCCTTGCCATGTTTTTGGGCAATTATTTTGAAGCATTACCTAAATAAAGTTTCATTTTAACGGTCGCCTGGAGATAAAAACTAGAGAATCAGCAGTGAAATCTAATTTAAAAACAAGTGATTAAACTTTAGGGGCGGCACAGTGATGGTCTCACAGCTTGGGCTAGGTTAGTTAGCATGTTCTCCTTGTGCCTGTGTGGGTTCTCTCTGAGTGGGTTTATCCCACTGTCCACAGACATACAGTACATGTTAGGGATCACTGGTGTTTCTAAAGTGGCCTTAGGTGTAAATGTGAGCATAAACTGTTGTTTATCCCTCTCACCCTCCCCATGACCCTGAGTTTGAGAGCTGTTTCTAGGACTTCACTTGTCTGGACAGAGACCTCAGCCCACTCAGTCCTCTCGCCTTTGCATGCAACAGCAGTGGTGGCATCTCCTTGGTACATTTATATATATACATATATTTCACTTGCTGAAAAATATACTTAAAAACTTAACTTACATTAAAAAAAAGATTTTCGAGGTTAGGCAGGAATCCATGCAGATCATTTACAGGGTGGTTTCTTTTATTTCAGGCTTGTGAGAAGGAATAAATATTGGAGGAAACTTTTGACCTCTGCTTAAACTTAAAATTCATACACATTGATAATTTTAGACTCCTCTGTTCATTTATTTTAAATCAGAAAAATGACTAAATTGAAGCTGCTGAAGTGATTTTTAATGCTTAATGTAAAACTACCAGTAAACAAATCTTATATTAATGATGCACTACTGCAGTTAATTGCAAACATCTAAAAACTGACTGCGGTCTCGGATGAACATCTGGGGCAACCATTCAAAAACTCATAAATGTTAAAAACACATCTTTGAAAAAGGAGGACAAAGCATCTGTGGTCTCTTCAACACAAGTGTTCAGCATCATACAGAGGAAGCAGACCTCACTGCTGCTGAGAGAGGACACCAACGAGTCGGGAGGCTCTTCATCTTCCCCCAATCCCACCTGGAAAAATCTGACTACATCATGGTCACATTAGACAACATTTTACAAAAATATGTGAGATATCGCGATTAATGCAGAATGTTAAGCAATTATAGACCTTGATGTCAATGACTATGCATTCAGATGTGGCGAAATCCGACAGTCGGCCTACTTTTCACTAATTAAATCCATAACTGAAACATAAAAGAGCACCAGCTCTGATATAGATTAGCCTCTGCTTCCTTTGGGGTGTGCAATACATCAAAATAACAAACGATAGTAATTAAATTCGTCAAGTTCTCCCAGAAACGTTTAGAATTACAGCTAAAGGTGAAATTCCTTTTTTTCCCCCTGTATGTTGTAGGTTGTTACTTGGCACAAACCAATACAGGAAATCTGGTCATAACTCCCTTTGGGATATAAAGTTTGGATTAGTTCAACACAGAGTTCTGACCTTTCGACCCCTGACCCAACACTCATGAAAATTAAATCAATATTTTCCTGAAAACCTCCTGTCTGACAGCTGCTGGATTATCGACCACTGCAGGCAAGAACGGATCTTTGAATGCCTCATCCAATATGGCTGCCTTTATGTAAGAAATCCCCTTCTTAATTTGAATACAGTTACTATAATATTCATACTGATACCGCTGCACTGATTCAACTTAACACTTCTTACAGTGAAAAACTCTTGAACCACAATTCATTCCATCATATAAGGAAACAGACTTTCTTGTCATTGTTTAGAAATGGTCTTGCGTGTTTAATCTCCAAGCTTCTGGAGGTCTTTCATTGAACATTGGCTGCTTCTTCACTTTTCAGTCCAGTCCTTGTAACAAGGCATTTTAACAGGAATGTTGTTCTTGTTTTTTAAGGCATTTAACATAATCATTCATGCAGAAGACTAGCACCGCACTCAAGGAATTAACTTGTTTAGTCTTTAAACACAACAGATAACTCAGCAAAGAGCCAGTTTAACTTGTCTCTTTAAACAATTTCAAACTTTGAGCCTAAAATAACAAAAACACATTTTCTAGCGCTGTCAGCGTTAATCTTGTTAAAATGACATTAACGCCATAACCGCATTAAATCTCCGTTAGCGAGTTATCGCGGATCGCCCCGTGCGTGGGGCTGCACAGTGTCAGCGCGGTTAGCTCGTTAAAGCGTTAGGGCCGTGCATCCCCACGCACGGGGCGATCTGCGCTAACTCGCTAACAAAATTTGCTGCCTTAATGCGGTTAACGTCATTTTAGCAAGATTAACGCTGACAGCATTAATTTGTTTGCATTCTTTTGTAGAATCTATGCAAAAGGCCAAAGACAACAGAGTTTGGCAGGCATAAATCAGCACCAACAAGTTGATTCCCAAATAATTATTAGCTGAAATATTGTCATAATCCCAGCATGGCGTGCAGTGTGTCGTTAAACAAAATCTGAGGAAACTTGACAAGCTATCTACTGCAGACAAACAGCATCTGAAAGTTATTCCCTTTAAAAATAGGGAATACATCAAAGAAAGACCTGACACAGGATGTAAGAGATGCATCTGGCTCTTCAGCTGATCCATCTCCGTTTCACTGAAGCCATCAGAAAATGTCTCAGTGGAAGGGAGCCTGTCAAGAAGCCATTCTTAGGGGAAAAAAAACAGGCAGAAAAGGCTGAGGGATGCCAGTTTACAGAAGACATGGAGTGAAAATCAGTGGCATTGGAGTGATGAACCCAAATTGGAAATTTCTGGTTCAAACTGACATTACATATGGAAGTGGTCAGGAGAGAGGTTAGAGATGGCTGTGAGTGTCTACAGCCATCTGGGAAACACGGTGGAGGCTCTGTCATAGTCTGGTGGAGGAGATCTTGTCAAAACTGATGGAATTGTGAATGCATAAAAGTACCGTCAGATTTTGATACACTGTGCAACACCATCTGGAAAGTGTCTCAGCGGGAGCCACGTCTTTTTTCTGCCGGACAATGATCCCAAACAAAGAAGACTGGAAAACTATTCCTGGTGGTCATACCAAATATTGACTTTCATGCTTGTGTAAAGAAATAAGCAGTGAGTCAAGACTTTTGCACAGTACCGTATGTGTTTCATACAAATATGCTGTTGCAAACAGAAAAGAAATGTTGGTTTGACAACATTTTAACAGCTGTTTGTCTTATTGACTCATTTTCAGTTTGACTGAAACCATCATAAAATTATTCAACAAACTTAATTACCATAAACAGGTCAGCAGAGGCCTGCTGCTCTTTTTTTTGTTCTTCAGCCCTCTAAGATGGTCATTAGAAGTCTGTGAAGTGCGATTCAAATTTCTGCAAAACGAACACATGCTTAACAGAAAGCTCGTGATAACGCCTTCATGAATTTGGTCCCACAAATTATCAAACTGGAGCCACAAAATTATGAAAAAAGGCTGCAAATTAGGTGAAATTGGAAAATGATGTGTATCATCTTCATTCAAGTAAATGAAAACAACTAAATTAGGTCTATTTTTGCCCCAACACACAGCATCATCTAATGCTGCAGATATAATCAGCCCTGGCCTCAGTGTGGGTGATATTCCTCTGTGGCACCTTCAGGGAAACACTGTAATTGGTTAGTTGGTGAAACCATTTTGCAAGTGCAGCTGAAGTAAGAAGAATTAGAAGGGTTTTTATATATATTTGACAGCATAACTGCAATTAAAGTAAAATGCAGCCTGACTGGTACCTGCTTCAGTATGGCCAACATAAACCTGACACACAGCACAAAGCTGACATTTCCAGGCTGGGCAGCCTGGCACAATAATGTCTGTTGTGTAACAGTAAAAGCAGGCATGCTGCAAAGACAAATATACAAGTTTAAAAAAAAAAGAGAGAGCAAGAGAGACATAAGGAGGAAAGTAGAGATACCAACCATGAGCTGCAGGTTCAGTGCTGGGCGCAGTGTCTGAGCACACAAGGAGAGGACATGGCAGTTGTGGAGGGAGGTGTGGAACAGGAGGAACAGCATGCAAATAAAGAAGAATTGGGGTGGGGGAGGCAGGGAGGGAGCAGGGCAGGGGGAGAAAACAAATGACACCCATAAGCAAGCATTCAGAAGACCAGAACATGACAAAAGACATAAGACTTAAGGGAAATCAAAGGGAACCAAAGGCAGTGCAGAGATAAACACGGGCTTGCATTCACACACAAAAATACACTTTGCACTGCACACACTGGACATTCGACTCAGAGGGGAGTGTGGCTACTGCTCGAGGAGATATGGAAGAGACTATTATCGTGTGCTGTTGGCAGCTTTGGTGTGCAGAAATGAAAGACTATCGAGGGGAAATAATTGTGCAGCCGTCTTGATGTATCAGTTTGTGACTTGGAAAACATTTCACCAGCACTTTATGAAGGCAATGTTTCATATGGCAAATAGTTAAGTAAAGCAGAAACAAAGTAACAGAATTCATTGCTGAAATAACTCTGCATTGAATGAGATACAGCAGCCAAATTATCACCAGCCAACTCTTATCACTTTAGGCTTTTTCAACACCAGGTTTTAAATTTAAATGCACTTTCCTGTAGTTGGTATTCGAGAGAGTGGCGACCTTACATTTTAGCTCCACTACTAGTAAATCCAGCTAAAAGGATCTTGACCGGGACTGTGTAAAACTTGGACTGATGAGTGTCAGCTTGCAGTTTTTTTCTTCTTTTTGTGGAAAACGCTACATAAATTATCAGCTGCTGCACATCCTTGAGTCTGCCGTCAGAGGATTTCAGATGCTGTTAGATAAACTGACAAGTGCTGTCTCAATAGATGTTACACCTGCCCTGCTGTGCAGCGTTTGCTATCAAGCATGACTACTTCACCATTTTGGTCAGCAGCACTGTAGCTCGAGAGGAAAAAACGTTATCAAATTTGAACATTATCTGCATTATCCAACTTCGAAAAATGTGGTGGCATCATGGTAACTAATAGAATTTCACAGGAAAATTATATTTACAGTGTATATTATGCGTAGCTCTTGGTTAAGTAAATACAGACATTTCACATGGCTTATTAAGTTTAGTTGATAGCTGGAGATTTATAATATTTCAATGACTTAAGCCATTTGAGATCCATCAACTCAGTGCATTTAGCAACGCTGGCTGCTTTGATTAGGTTGCTTTTACATTAGACCAATGTGTAAAACAGAGACAAATCACAGCCAAAGCTGGTGTAGCTTCAGTGCACACAGCAGACTGCTACACCCCACTGTATAATTGGTGAGACGAAAACAAACAGTTCACTCTCATTTAAACTACCAGTTACATGTCTTTAACTATGTCAACTGCAGTGTGTTTTAAAAGGTTCAGTGTGTTACATTTGAGAAGATTTGTAGTCTTACTCGTATATTATTTTTGGGTTTTGATTTCAGAACGTACCCCTAACCTCTTCTCTATGTCTAACATACTACTGTACATGTGGACCATTTGTAGAGAGCGTCCTGAGACACTGGCCGTTTATAATAATCAATGAAATTATGTGCATTCTGTGTCTCACTTCGACTATAGAGGTCCGTCGCAGGTGTAGCCAATCAAAAGATAAGTTCTACTCCGTATCCGCTCTGCGAATGATCCGCATATGAAGTGCTCGTGTGGTGGAAGTAACCCTACAATAAAGTTTAGGCCCTCCTTGACTATGAAAAGCCGATTATTCTGAAGCAGGACAGTTTTGTTCCCGTGTGTCACTTCCAATTCCTTGGTCTTTTCTCTCTGCAGGGACATGTGACAGGGCCTGTAAGGCGTTGATGCAGATAGATGTTATTGCAAGTTAGAGATTTGTGCTCGGTGCTAATGTGCAGGGAACAATAGACCAATGCCACACCTCACCTCTGCTGCCAGAAGCTATGATACAGGGAGCAATTTCACAAGGTGAGTCCGTCTTAGAGTTACTGAAGTCTAAAAGGATCCGTTCTCCTTGAGTAGTTGAGACATGTCAGTGCTAAATAACGCCCTGGGCCAGGGATTAGACTGACAATGCATATTTGGTGAAGTTACAGCCCTTAGTATGAGCCACAGAAGTGACCAAAATAGTGCTTTTTTGCAGTTGGATGCTGTATATAGAGAAATTCTTTGAGCCAGATTAGTAAGGTAGACTGTTAAATGTGGACGTGCATTACCCAGCTATCTCATTTTGTGCCGCAAACAAACAAACGAAAGCGTAAAATCCCCACACAATAAACTTGCTTGATCCTGATTACAGAATCCTGTCATACCAAAAGGATGCTGTATTAGTTCTGAAGTGACAATTAGGTTTACACTGTTATATGTTGACAGAATGACACTGCTTTCCACAGGAATTAGGAGGTATAAAACAATACCCTGGCATAAATATGACAAGCAGGATCCTATTTCACTAATTGTGAGTGTTTGGGCAGTGGTATTTACAGTTGCACAATAGTTATTTTGATGTTGTCTGAGTTCCAAAAGGATTGTTGACAAGTATTAGCAGACCTTAGAAAAGTCTTTCACGAAGCAAGTCGTGCTACTTGGCAGTTTTTTCAGGCTAACAAGGCCAAGCTCCTATCTGGATAATGGAAAGAGACAAGTACACGATCAGCAGTCACATTTGATCAAATTTGTTTTAAAAGTGGTGGCTGTGCTCAAAAATGAATTTGAAAATCTTTTCTGAATTGCAGTCACCACATTGCGTCTGTATTTACGGCTCAGTCAGGAGTGTCTGCATTATCAGCAACAGCGTCTGTTCGTCTCGCCAGAGCAGTGAACAAATATCATGCTTATCACATTATGTATAGTGTTGTAGGGGCAAAAAACCCCTGTAAACTTACACATTATACGCTCTGATATTTATGGTGTTTGAGTCACATTCACATGGAGATAGGTAAAAGTTTAAATAGCTTAGTGTGTGTAAGTATTATTGCAGGGTGGTTTTTTTTTTTTTGGTTTTTTTTATAAAAATGCAGTGCAAATCTCTCTGGAAATGCTGGCATCTCAAAATAGGCACGAAGAAGGTCTGAAAAATGCTCATTTTAGGTAAAATGTCATACAGGTAGACAGCTGCAAAAATCTCTGGTAGTGGAAAATGTTGGCAATCTTAAGACATGGTTATTTTCAGGGACCAGTGAGTTTATTTTATTTAGCAAAAACAGGCGGCTGAGAAGCAGAGGACATAAGCTGATTCAAACTTTTTCCAGAATCAGTCTGTTGTTGGTAAAGACTCAGGTTTAAATGCCTGATGCCTCGTACTCTGATCATCTACGGTGGCTTCTGGAACACCTTTTTAGACTCTGGTAAGTGTCACAGAAGCATTTTTGCTGACTGTTGTTGGAGAAATTCAAAATCCAAATCCAGGCTCTGACACGGAGAAGAAAGACAGCATAAATGAACCTACATATTTACTATGATAGTGAGTGAAGATGCATGTCTCCTAACAGCTGACTGTTGCATTCTTCCATCCAGCAACACATTTGACTCAAGTGTCTCCCAGTTTGTCTCTTTTAAAGCCAACAGAGAGGACAGATTTGTCCTTAGGATCTTTTAAATGGCATATCTCAGCCTTACAGCGTCTCTCTCACAGCAGTCTATTTGGTAAATGTTCTACATGGCTGCAGCCCCCAGAAGCAGGGAGTAATTTTCTATTTAAGGTTTCTGTATTTATGGTGGTGACTACACCTGTTATGAACAGTTTCTTAACAATAAAACCAAATCAAATGTCACACTACGCTGACTTTTCATTTCTTTAAAAAAATGTTTATGAGGACCAGAAGGTGGAGGCAGGTCTGCTGTACTATTATCTGCCTTATATTTTCCTAAAACAGAAAGAAACAAGGAGTTGTAGAATATGATCCCATTTTTTTAATTGACTGGTGACATTTCATGAGTCTATGAGAGAGCACAGGGGGGAAAAGTATTTGTATAGTAGGAGGAAATAGGGAAATGACTGGCTCGACTATTTTCATTTTATACATTCCAGTATAATAGCAACAGCAGCAGATCAGAGCACATCTTATGAAGGGTTAGATCAAAAGATGATAATAGCCTCTTTTCAAAACATCTCTGCCACCGGAGAAGAGATTTATGCACTGGTGTTCACTGGCATCCAAATGTAAAATGAAGCCTGTGTCGCTGCAAGCCTCAGTCAACAGAAAGGCAGCCTGACCTGCTAACCCTCATTACACTGTGGGTGGTAACCATGTGGGACCATTCAGTATGTCTGCTGCAGAGTGATTGCCTGTACATTTTTGAACAGCCTCTCTTTCCAGCAGCCCTCTTTCACCATCTCTAGCTTCAGGTCAACTGAGACATCGGCACTGTCCTCGCTGACATTCAGAGACATGGTGAGGACATGGCTTCATGACTAGTTGTCATGATTCCCACAAGCCCTTTGGTGACTTACTGTGACACAAAATCCAGCTCAACATGCAGAGATAACTGCGTGCCAATCATAATTATATTGGTAGAAATGCATTAGGGGGAACCCTGCAGTACAGAAAAATGCCAACATGCTGCTGGGTGTCCCCGCTGGCTGTTAGATTACTTTTTTGTTGGATCCACTGACCTGGCTTCTCTACTCTGGCTTTAGTTTGTGATTTCCTATATTTCCCAGACTTTTCCGTCCCCCGTGGAGCGCTGCTGATAGAGAAACTTGTATCTCTTTCTTTTCAACAAAAGATTTTGCTCTGTAATAACAGTTGAATGCTGGAGAACAACGGAAAATCCAGGAGGAAATTCTTTTCAAAGTCAGTTTGAGGTGCAATCGTATTATAGTGATCTTTATTATTTATTTTTTTAAGTTTCTGGTCACTTGTTTTTTTTTCTTCTTGGAACAGACACAAATTTAACCCAGTAGTGAAAGTGCATTACAATAAATGTTTTTAGGGATAAACCTTTCTCACTCACTATGTGTTAACAGACCTCTCTGCATTGAATCACACTTGTTATTGATCTCTGTCTCTCTTCCACAGCATGTCTTTATTCTGTCTTCCTTCTCTCACCCCAACCGGTCGCAGCAGATGGCCCCGCCCCTCCCCGAGCCTGGTTCTGCCGGAGGTTTCTTCCTGTTAAAAGCGAGTTTTTCCTTCCCACTGTCACCAAAGTGCTTGCTCATAGGGGGTCATATGATTGTTAGTTTTTTCTCTCTCTATGTATTATTGTAGTATTATTGAATTCTAGCATGATATGGGCTATGCAGACAGTAAGTAGTTTGCAGGTCTGAAAAGTGAGGCTAATGTTCGAATGTCTTAAACCTGCTTTTTATTTGAAATGGCAACTGGGGGCATTGTCTGTAGTTTGAACCACGACTTCCTGTCCTTTAGTCTCTGGTAAATGCCAGTCTGATCTGTCCTCAGTAAAGGCTTCTCATGAGTTTATGGGATCAATATTTAGGTAAAAACCAGTTCATTTACCATTTAAGTTTAGTCTCGCTGCAGTGGCTTATCCTCCGTTCTCCATTACCCTCTTCCGTCACACTAACCCTCCTTCACTTCATCCATGAATCTTCTCTAAGTAAGTTTACTTTGTAAATTATGGTCATTCCAAGTTTTACAAAGCATGATGATTCAGGATACGCTCTATGGCTAAAAACGAGTGATTGACAGGCCATTCAGTTAGATCTGCCCCTCTCTTTACATCTCGTTTCACATACCTATGTCCATGCACTGTATGTCATAGCACGGCTATAGGTTCTGGATTAAAAAACCCAGGTGCTTCGATCTAATACTGTTAGACAAAAACCACTAATTCAGTAATAGAAATACAGGATTTATTGACATAATTCGTGCATTTATTTTAGGAGCTGCAATATGAAAGGCTGCAAAACTGTTTGCTGGTGATACTTTTCAGATATTGTGGCAACCTGATTACCTCCTGGCCCTGCTTTACAACCTTCATCTCCTTGTGGTCACTATAAAATGCAGTAATACCTCTAAAAGACAATATACTCTCGCATTAAGAAGCCATGTTGGGCTCCTGACTGCTGTTTTCAATGATACTGAGCACTATAATTCCACTGAGGCGCTCTAATATCACATGACGTCAATTATTGTGTTGCTATTGACCTTAATCAAATTAGTTATAGCTGGCTGGCTCCAATTTGAAAATGGATAGGAACTCAAACTGAACAAAGTGGTAACAATACCACACATTAGTATGTGACAGTGCATTACTATGTAAGGATGTGTTAGTGGTTAGGATAGATGGTGGCACATCTAAATTCATAAAATTTCTAAGTCACTTCACCAGATGGTGTTTATGTATTTTAAGGCCCTGACAAATGTAATGAATGTTTGTTTCCTTTCCCTCCCCGTGCCGGTGTTGTTGTATGTTCTGTTTATAGTGTGGGTTAAATGAATTGGTTGTCAGCACCGTTTACGGTCTTTCATCAATTAAAAATAATGCTACCCTGCCGCCTGATTGTTTTATTTGCAGTAGGTACACATTTATTATGCATATTTCTCATTCCTGGCTTAGGAACAATTATTCATTTGTCGCTGTATCGAATTAGGCAAAGATTAGCCGTAGTTTGTTGATGGGAGACATCATAATGTTGAATAAAGCAGCACATTTGTGGTTTTAAGGTCAGTTTTCATCTCTCTTGGCCGTGACTATTATTATGAACCTAATGCACCCGAGGAAAGTGTGAAAGTTACTTTTCAAGTAAAAACTTTCTTCTGCCCTGACACTGACAATAAGAATACAACTAGCTAAGCATTAGAGAAAATAAGTTAGGTTACTGAAAAAGAAGAAGCAGTTCTTGAAAAGGGTTTAATAAGTATAAAAAATGACATGTGACTACTATATCCTAATTGCAGGAGTTGGTCAGCAAGATATCTCCATTTAGAAATTTATTTAGTGGTGAAAACAGTAATTTAGTCATTTTCCCATGTCACTTTCTAAACCCTGCCAAGCACTTAAAAGCCATGTGGTGGGACTCTAACAGATTTTTTAAAGTTCTCTTTTCTGTCCTTCTAATGGGAAATTGCTAAAAAAAAAAATAAAAAAAAAATCCAATCCCACTCTGATAGATTCATTTGGCAGTGGGTCTCTGATCTGTGCGGCACACTGTGGGTAAATGAAATCAACTGGCAGAGCGTATTATGGCCATATGAGTCTGCTGCCTTCAATCTATATACACAGTAATAATGGAATGCCCCTGATAGTTGAAAGCAAAGAGAGGACATCTGGCAGAAACTATAAGTGGGTTGTTTCAACCTGAAAATATTGGCCCTGCCGACGTGAGGTTGGCTTTATCAGGTGAAGCCCACGCATCTCAACGTAAGTTCTGCTCACCGGGGACTGAAATAACTTGCCAATATACTGTACAGAGATTTTTTTGTTGTTGTTTTTTTACTGCAGAGACAGTCAATGATCATAATTCTTTTTCAGTGAGAGTCTGTTTAGGGTGTGATTTTCTCCAGACATTCTTTCTTCTCATTAAGAGGTGGCATTAAAGTGGAAGGCAAAATGAGAACTAGAATCATGTACACACCCATAAATACCCAACATGATGCGATCACAGCTGAGCCTGCTTTTGTTAAGAGTCTAAGGTAACAGTGAAAGCTCCCTTTATTCTCTCTCGTAGATGCACCTGCACCATAAATGTTATATTTATTTATAAATTGTATAAAAACTGTATATAGTTTTCATAATAAGCATGCATAACCTTTCTTAATTTTATAGTTCAATACATTCACTTTCTCTTAGGCTGCCTTCCATGATCCACTGAGTGTTTCTTCTTCACTCACCTCTTTTCACTCTGTATTAGCCCTTTTCCAGCCTGTTCCTACTCCCCTCAGCTCGACTCAGTTTTAGAGTTTTCAGAAGGTGGTTGTAACCTGTCCCGTGTACTTTTTTACTACCTACTCGGCCAGGGTCCCAAGCCATCTGAGTCAGTCTGAAAGTGTAACATCACCAGACTAGACTGTATGCCACCAATTGGCCAGCCAGTGGCATCACTTGATGGCTCATGAGAGTGACTCCTTGAAAATCAAAATCTCAATTTATGAAGCCCAACATTGTGGTCCATGGACTGAGCAGCGGGTATACAATCGCCTCGACATCCTCCCTTGGTGTGATGCACTTGTGTTGCATACAAATGACGTCACGAGACTTTCTGTTGCGTTGCTGTAATGACTCCAAACCACGTATGTGATACTCAGTTGTAATGGAAAATGACCGAAACTGAAACAACCGAAAGTAGACTTGAGTTTAGCCGAGCAGGTATTTTGTGTTTATACATCACTTTGCATTTAATCATTGGTTATTACTCATCTTTGGCTCTCTTCCACAGTGTGCCTTTTCTCCCCCCAATCATCCCCGACTGATTAAGATGACTTCCCCTCCCTGAACCTGGTTCTGCTGAATGTTGCTGCCTGTCAAAGGCAGTCGCCAAAGTGCCTGCTCACATCGGGGGTCATCTGACTAGTGAAAATAAATTGGAATTTAATTATAAAAATCTTACCCAGCATATTGACTATATTGAAAATTGCTGTATTTTCTCCAAGATGAAAAATGAAATGCATTTTGCTGTTTAATAAATTTATAGTTTTCAAAGAGTTAGACATTAGTTTAATACAACTTTGATCTTGACTGTGTAGTTTTGCCAATCAATATCATATCTCTCAATAATTTCTTATTCAAGAGGACAAGACACAAAAAAAATCAGGCAATCAAACTGGTTGTCAACATGCAAACAGTCAACCAAAAAAAACAAACCCAAACCCTTAAATGATCCCAGTGCAACAAAAGCAGATATTTGATGTTTCCTTATTACCCTTCCTTGTATCAAGTAAGTTCACCTGGAGATCAATAAGTGACCTGATTTAAAGCAAAACGATTGCGATAAGCATAATGTAGTCCATGCAATCACCACACAGGTTGCTGTCAGACGAATCACCAAAATGTCCCCACTGTGACGTTTGTATGTTCTTCCCATTTCTGCCAGGCTTCTCCGATTTCTTCCCGCACATGCACCCAATGTCAGTGATGGGAATAACAGTGTTACAAGAAACGGCGTTACTAATGGCGTTACTTTTTTCAGTAATGAGTAATCTAACTAATTACTATTCCTATCGTTACAACGCCGTTACTGTTACTAACAAGAAAATGCCGTGCGGTCACGTTACTATTTTTCAACAAACAGACGGTTGAAGCTGTCTTCAGCTTACCGCATCAGTTGCACGGAAGTAGCTGTAAGTAATCTGGGTGCTACAGCTTTAAGCAGCTGCGTGAGCTCCCGCGGACGGCAATCACTTTCTGGTAGATGATCACTTTTTGGCACAACACCTGGGGCAAAACAATCGCATGAGTGCTGCTGTTTGACTGAGGAAGAATAAAGTAGTCGTGGTAAGCCAATCACATGACCACTTTAAGATGACAAAGCAACAAGTTGATATATACCAGTTTTTTTGTGTTGATAGGCCACGTAAAACCAGAGTCATGATAAACAATATATACGCCTGTTTTTCCTCAATAGTTTCGTCATGTTTACTGTCTAAGGACAGCGCTAGCAAGCACTCTCTGCTTATGAGCAAAAAAAAACAAAAAACAAAACAAAACAAAACCCCGCCCTTTCGTGTTGGTGGAAAAATGCACCATGTCAACCAATCAAAAAATGATATGGCAACATGACATTTGGTTGTTTAGGAAGAGGGGGAAGTTTTAGGAGTGACAGCGAGAGACACAGAGAGAGACAGCAGAAAAAGAGAGAGAGCGAGTTTTGAGATGTGAGAGATTTGTGATGTTTAGTGTGTTTGGAGTGTGTAGTTAATGTGTTGTGTTGTGTAGTTAGTGTGTAGTGTTGTGGATAGTTTTGTGTTGTGTGTCAGAACAATGAGGCGACTGCTGTCTCCAGGTAGAAACAGGAGTGATACACCTGCTGCTGTCAGACCTGCAGGTATCAGGCTGTGATGTTCTCCTTTATAGTGGACAGAAATATTTGGAGTGGCACAAATAATTTGTGTGACATCTTATTGAATGCAGAACAGCTGATTGTTCTGTAAATAGTTTGAAATGGTTATTTAAAAAAGGGGTAAAAGGTAAATGGCTGCAAATAACTTTATTGTTTGCAAAACTTGTGCATATAATTTTAAAATTGTCAATTAATATTTGCATTTAAAGTCATGAAATGTGATTCATTGAACATATTTGTGGTTGTTACAGTAAAAAATAACTTTTTTCTAATTGGATTTTATGTTTTTTGTCTGATTTTAGATCAATTGTGTTAATACAGTATGTCAAAATAAAAACATAACTGTAAATTCAGACACGTGAGGTTGTGCTGAAAACAATGATACCAAATAAGGCAAAGTAAATAGTTTTTAAAGGTGAAATGTAGAGGAACTTGACCAACACTGCCCAAGGTTAACTGGTGACTTTAAATAGGCCATAGGTGTGAATCTGAGGGTGAATGGTCTGGTTTACCCCTGCAAAAGCACAGAAACCTATCCAGAGTGTACCGTGACTCTTGCCCACAGCTGGGAGACAGCTTCAGCCCTACTGTGATTCCTCCTTGCCATTGGGAGACTTCTAATCAGTCGCAAATTCGCGAGATGTCCCTTAACATACAGCCACAGTCTTTACAAATTACCGTCAGTGGCATGAGCTCTAAAGTCAGCATCACAGAGTTAATGATGTTCTTCAAGATGCTCTTTTTGAAGAAACAAGAAAGCATGGCTACATCCAGCTGTCGTTTTAGCATGACTGATCCGAACTGAGCAAAGATGCAATTAAGGGCCTGGGTTACTACTTTTTTTTTTAATTCACTGACTAATTTGCTCATTTTGTGCAAGCAGAGGTTGCAAAATATTTTTTTACGGTTCTTATTATTTACCTTTAAAGTAAATCTATTATTCACAGCAGGAGCATAATTATTTTGCAAAGCAGCACAGATCTCACTTTGAATCAGTCAGGACTGCTATAATCAGAACAGGCCAGAGCAGACTCCACACTCCTTGATCTGAGGCAAAGGAGCTATCAATCAGCCTGCATAGATAGGTATTCTCTTTAATCCAATCAGATGGCATAATCAAGCACAATGCCTGTGATTTCTGCCAGCCTTGTGAGATTTGTTCCAATTGAGCGGTCTGTCAGAGAGGCTTTGATTGCATTTGGAGCTCAGGCTGATTTCTGAGACGAGGCATAAAGTGATGTTTTCTATCTGCACCCTTTGGAGATTTATAGTCACAATAGCCTCGAGTTCTGCTGTTGAAAGAGTGAGATAAAATTTGCTTATTTCAAAAGGGTCTAATTTTCAACTGCTCATGTTCAAGTTATTGTTCACCTCTAGTGTTCGCCTTTTTCCACAACCCACCTAGAGTATGATCTATAATTGACTTCCTGAAAGAGAGATGAGTTTCAAATAAAAGGCGACTCGTGTGTCTGTAGTGAGTAAATGCTACAGAACCATCAAATTCACAGAATTGTCATAGTAATCCCACTATTTATGTACCATTATTCACAGCTTCATATAGATGTTTGCTTGCACCAACTCTTGACATCTTACCAATTAAGCTGATGCCATAGTGAAGTGTCACGTTACTGTGATGGTGCAAAGTACAGTGGTGCAGCAGTCTAATTTGAAAAATTAACTCTTTTCCAACATGTTTTTGCGCACCTGGCTTTTCTTTTGAATCCCTGCTGAGAACGATTTGGGAACAACAAGCAGCGACGACCACCTGGTTACTTCCACTGACAACAAAACAACATGAGGTACTAAACCTTGGCCTACTATTTGTCCTTTGAACATCAAAACTCATCTTCACCCACTCACTTGCACACATACTTACAAAGTAAAAATATAGCTGAAGTTGTCTAAATTCTGTTACTTTTTTATTTAATGTTTCTATGTTAATCAGCCCTTCAAAGAGCTTTTGTGCATTTATTTGTGTATATGAGTTGTAATTTGCCATGTTAATGCCTCAGATTGCAACCCTACCATTTCTAGGCTGCAATTGCTAAGAATAAATTATTTAATGCCAGAGAAAGATTTAAAATGGCACAATCAGATGCACTTTTTTTAAATGGCACCAGAAAATTACAAGGCAACAGAAGCCACATTGTGATGTTCTATTTTTTTTTAAGTATTTGCTTTTTTGCAGATGGGAATAAAATTGTGGGAAATATTCTTTCTTTTGTATAAATCGGATTGCAACATATCAACTTGATGCTTTTGTATTACAACGAAGTGTAGTCTGCCGTGGTCTCATCCTGACTAAAGCTCTCAGAAAGACAGCATATTAATACTGTATTTTCAAAATGTGGCTCTAAAACAACATCTGCTTATTTCTTTCACGAGCCCCCTGCAACTCACTTTCTTCATCGGTGAATAGAAGCTCTGGGTGAGCTAGCGTAGCATCTGTTTTGGCCATGGTGCAGATATTTTTTGGAGCTCACTACTATTACTAGTGCATGCCCATGCTACAGTACTGGCGTCTCTGTGTTTCTGGTATAACTACACATAGAAAAAAGTAAAAACGTACTTGGTTGCCAGCTAACATGACGGCATCTTAAGATATTACGCATAATTCAACTTTTGCCAGTATAAATTTGTGTTGTTGTAAAATTGAAATAATAAAATGCTTTTATAAGGTGATATCGGAGCATAACTGCTAAAATGGGTCGCTTTAGTCTATTGATAGGTGGTTGCTAGGCAACATGATGACAGTAATATTTGGTACAAAAAGGAACCTTCAGGGGCCTAAGATGTATCTATGTGCCAAGTGTGGTTGCTCAACTCCTGATCATCTCGGGAAAAATGGGTCATGTTAGCACATTGCTACACGGTTGTGTCGTGGTCCCTGGGATTTGGAGCCTTGTTTTCAATTTTTCGATTAGTTCTTCATTGTTAGTGGTTTTGTGATTTATGTTCAACTTTTGTTCCCTCTGAAATTTAGCACTATGATTTATATAGTGTATATGGTGTTATTTATTATTTCCTTTCCAGTGGTCTGTTTGCATTTTACTTATTATTTGATGTTCATTATTTTAGGTTTTCCTTGGGCTGGGCTTCTGTATAGGTGTAGGGTGTGTATAGGGTTATAATTTTTTGTGGTTTAATTACTAGCTCTGTTCTTTGAGTCTTCTGTTCTTAGTTTGGTTACATTCAGGTTATCCTTTAGTAAGTTCCTGTATTATGGATTAGCATTAAATGCTCATTTTGCTTCCCATGCTTTGCATTTGGGTCGACAACAAACAGCTTTCACAGCCGAGTTATGATGGGTTGCCATTCAACATGAAGATGTCATAATATCTCATGTAAATAAGAACATTCCCAAGATGTCCCTGTATGCCAAGTTTGGCTTATTTAACTCCTGATTGGTTTGGCAAAATTGGTTAATTTTAGCTCCCTGCTAGTTGGTTGCTAGGCAACACGATGTCGCCATAAAGTTTGACATAGATAAGAACCTTTGGGGGCTTAGGATGTGCCTGCGTGCCATGTTTGGCTTATTTAACTCCTGATTGGTTTGGCAAAATTGGTTAATTTTAGCTCACTGCTAGTTGGTTGCTAGGCAACATGATCTCATCATAAAATCTAACATAGATAAGAACCTTTGGGGGCTTAGGATGTGCCTGTGTGCCATGTTTGGCTTATTTAACTCCTGATTGGTTTGGCAAAATTGGTTAATTTTAGCTCACTGCTAGTTGGTTGCTAGGCAACATGATCTCATCATAAAGTCTGACATAGATAGGAACCTATGTGCCTAGTTTGATTGCTCAACTCCTTATCATATAAGACGAGCTGACAGCCAAGAAAACACGCAAGATTAACATCCTAATACTGCATTTTCTTTGAGGATTGTGCATACCTGTTGCAGCCCCAGACTCATTAGTTTTAGCTGTTAAATGATGGCTTCAGTGTATAACTTGGTAAAAGACAAAAACATCATGACTAAATAAAGCTGCCACTGTGGAATAAAAATGGGAATACACAGGGAAGGATCCAGCACACTGGGAGCAAGGCAGCATGCATGCACATGAGCGCACACACAGACACTCACACAATCATAAGCACACAGAGATAAACAGGTTGCGTGAAGGTGATACTGTACCTTGATTTATTTCGGGGTAGGAGATGGTGGTGGTGATGATGGTGGTGGTGGTGGTGGCTGTGGTGGATTTAGGGGTAGTGGTGGGAGCATCTGGATGAGGGGACAAATACATGACAAACAAAAGCGGGGAAACAAATAAGTATAAAAGCCATGAAGATAAAATAAAGTCACTGTGAACACTACTGATACTATCTCGGGCCAGCAGCTCTTTGTGTGCCACCGTGTGTGGGTGATTTAAAGGTCTGCGGCAGACTCTCTGATAAATTAGCTGGATCGCAGTGCATTAAATATGTTGACACAATGATGATACTTCAACAGATCATCTCGTCCCACCCGAATGAGATGATCAAAGATCTTGTTGGGAACTCTTCTCTTTTATGTCTATTCACAGGCATTACACCATGACATGAAAGATAGCAAGCACATGTTTGTTAGAAGTGATTAAATGTCTAATGAGTAACAAGTGCTGGGGTTGTACTTATGCTGTCATTGTTATGCAGTGAGGAGTTTTGACAAATAAATATGCCTGTGCATTCTTAATTTCTCAGAGGAGAAGAGCACAAAGTTGCTGATGATACTAGCCCAAAACAAAAAAAAGCAAAAGATTGATGCAGAAATTCAAACGATAAATGACACGGCACAAAAACAGAAGGAGGGGATTAACAACACACACATATAAAACAAATGAAAGGCATCAAGCAGGGCCGTTGAGAACACAGATTTTGACCACAGACCATTTTTCCTCCCACAGCTTTTTCCCTTTTACTTCATTAGCTGGGTTAGACTCCCCACACTGACAATGACCAGGGGGAGATATCAAAGTGACATTTTCCCTGTTGGAGTGGCAGGGCTGCACTGATATGAAGCCACTGGGATTGCTGCTTGGTTAGAGACCTCCCATGCCGCTCTGATTGCCTAGCAATGGGCTGAAAAACCTGTTGGGGTTATTAAAAGGTGCTGAAAAAACAAGTAATTTGTGGCTGTTGATAAGGAGGGAGGCTGGTCTACACTTTAATGAAGTATTGGGTTATAAGAATGATTGGAAAGAAATGTTTATGGACAGAGGAGGAAGGAGAGGAAAGTTAAGCAGACAAAGGTGAAGGAGACAGAAGAAGGGTCGGCTTAACAGTTGCACGGACTGTATAGTGCTTTTTTTTTACCTTTAATTGATAGAACATGTATGCTGCTATAATTATATTTACTGAAATGAATTTTCATAAACTATTTTTAAAAAGTAAGCTTGTGTTTATCTTTGGCAAACTTCTGCGCTTGATATGTTCCTACATAGAGATCCTACTGCAACTGAAACCTGTGCAAAACAAGTACACTTTCTTACTCTTTATTAGTTTACTTTTAATTTGCTCTAAATAATAGCACACCGTTGCAACTGGTAACTGGGACAGAGTTGTGTACTAGATACATGACAGGAAACTGAATACTGAAAAATAGACTGACCAGTTTTTTTTTAATTCTTGTCAAAGCTACTGACGATAATACACCAACATACAGAACTGTGCAAAAGTCTCGAGCCAACATTTGTTTTTTTATATTTTGAAGAATGGAAGAAAGCTTGAAGGCACAAGCAGAGTTTGTGCAAGTCGAACCACTTTGAGAGTTAAGATTTGCTATGACTGCCTTTATTCTTCAACACAGCCTCAAGTCTCTTAGGGAAACTTTGTCATTTCTTTCAATAGTCTTTAGGAATAGTTCTCTGGGCTTCTAGAGGGACATTCAAAGCTCTTCATTGGATGTTGGCTGCCTTTTGCTCTGTTCTCTGTGCAGATGATCCTAAACTGTTTCAATCATTTTTGGGGACCACATAGTGTCCCATCGACTGCTTACTGTCCCATTGTTTTGTTTTTTAACCAGGAATTCATTAACTGTATTGGCTAGTGTTTTGGATCATTGCCATGCCAATCAGATGCTTTGAAGATGATGCTACATGGATACATTGATTTAACAAAAAAAAAAAAATCAATTTAGAACATAAGACCTGTTGCCACTGACTTTCAGTCCAGTTTTTGTGAAATTTGGCATACCTCAGCCTTTTCTCTCCAGTTCCCTTTCTTAATAATGGCTTCGTAACAACCAACCTTCCATTGAGACCACTTCTAATGAGGCTTCGGTGAACAGCTGACAGATCAACTGAAGGACAAGCTCCATCTCTCAGGTCTTCACAGATTTTTCTTTCTTTTTCTTAAGGGCACAGCTTTCAGATACTGTTCATCTGCTAAAGATGGTGTTTTAGGTCTGATATGTCTTCGCTATGACAATATGAGAAATCTTCTGCCACTAAGCCTTTGCAAATCATCTTGCTGGGGCACAAATATTATTTTATGCCCTTCAAACTGTGGTATCATTGCCATTTTTCATAGATTAAACGAAGCCAATGGAACCAGCTCATGTTTTTTTTTTTTTTTTTACAACAGGCTGCAAGTAACAAAGTGTCTAAACTGGTTCCTTGCTAAATTATCTGTTATATGTAGACTAAAAACTTGCTCATTCCTTGAGTTTGGTGCCTGTTTTAATACTTGCATGAGTCAGAGGGCAGCGCAAAGCAAAAGACCTCCAGAAATCTGTGCTTAAGATCACTTTAAAAATGACAAAAACGTGTGGCCCTGTTAATGCAAAATATAAACAAATGAGGTGCAGCTCAAGACTTTTGCACTCTAATGTATATGTTGTGTACAGATAACACAAAGAAGCAGAAGAGGTCCTTTTCCATACACAGAATGTAATAATTAGTCCATTTATTGAGTTTTCTGTATTTTTATGGAAATAGTTTCAAAAAAGTGTTTACTTGTATTAGTATTTTAAAAAGCCACATACAGTAGGGAAAAAAAGGTACACTGTATTAAAAAGTTGCATTAGGGTAACTTTCCCGCTGAGTAAATCACATTTGCAGAACTGAATGTTCAAAGTCTAATGTTTGATCTCATATATTTTTTACTATGAAATGAGCCTGAATTAAAAAGCTTAGATTCCAAAGATACATTAAAATGATAATAAACATTACCCTGCTGTTTCTGATGCCTTCCGTAAGGGTACAGAGGTTGTTTATTATATAAAAGGAATCCTCCCTGAGGGCAGAAGCTGTTCGTAGCAAGTTCATAAAAATCACAGTTGTTGGTTTCAAAAGTATCTGTTTTATGCACTCAATTAAAAGTGAATCAAGCATTTCAAATACAAAGCAGCCCCTCAGAACTCTTCCTGAAGCAAAATTGACAATTCAAATTGAGGCCTCCAGGTAATCGGGATTAGTATTGGAACTCTATTGATGCGCGTTAGAGTTTTAATCTATCCACAGTTCTGTTATTTAAAGACAACCTTGATAATACAAAAGACTGTACAGACCAATGAGCAGACAAAGGGAGAGAGAGAAATGATCCATTGGGAAGTCGGCTGGCATGCAAAGCTTGAACTGATGAGTTTCACACATGCTTGAGAGCCAACAAACTCCAGCTCGGAGGTGGTGCTGTCTAATTGGTTTTATCCCATCATGAACTGTGAGGGTCCAGCAGATGTTTGGGATCATCAGTGTCAACAACTCATTAAAAACTTAGCATTACAAAAAAGATTCAAAGGAACACTGGCGAGACTGTCTGAACGTACACTACATCTCTCGTTATTGGTGGCTAGCTGGTGCAATGTATCAAAGAATGCTGGAGCTCATTGACTTTCAAATGTGACAGGCTGAATGTGTTTTTCCTCCCGCTGAGTCACCGGGCCTTGTTTACTGATGAGGCTTATGAATCAGTTTCTGGTTTGAACGAAAGGAGCAGGACTGCAGGAAGCCCTGAGACACAGCCTGACAGGAATCATTCCTGCTAAAGCCAGTGAGTTAAAGAACTCTGTGTGAGCACCAGATGAGACAGGAGCCCTATATTTGCACAATAACATCACCAACCAATAAGAAATTGGGGGAAAGAAATAGCTGCAGCAAAGACTGATTGATAGTAGACAGCAAAGCTATTTAAATTTGCAATGGTTTTAATAAAACAACAGTACTGTTTTTTTACATAATGACAATGGTTTGATTTATGTACCACCATTCATATAGACTTATTGTATTTAACAGTGGAGTATTTGTAATTCCTAACCTTTTTTTTTGCAGAAGAGCTTAACTATCCTTTTACTGACATCACACGCTATGTTCCAGATTACTTAATTAATAATTAAAATGTATTAAACTAATCTTTGCCAAGTAAATGAACTGTTTCCTATATAGCATTTTTCTACTCTACCTCAACTCTAAGCACTTTATACAACATGCCTTACTCACCCATTTATACAAGTGCTTTTTACTTTAATATACTTAAGCACTTTGTAGCTAACATTCACACTCATCAGAGAGAAACTAGGTGTTTGGATCTTGCACAATGATATATGCCAAGCAAACTAGAGCAGCCAGGGATTGAACCACCAACCTTCCAATTAGTAGAGCCCTGTCCTACCTCCTGAGCTACAGCCAGAAGGTACAGGCAAGCACCCTGGCTGTGGTAAATCACTGGC
Source organism: Haplochromis burtoni (assembly GCF_018398535.1). Taxonomy (NCBI): domain Eukaryota; kingdom Metazoa; phylum Chordata; class Actinopteri; order Cichliformes; family Cichlidae; genus Haplochromis; species Haplochromis burtoni. Next base: position 2,945,645 of record NW_024582378.1, read on the forward strand.
TAGTTTATAGCATACTGCACTGCTGTCCATTTATTTCCATTTATCTGGGTCTGGGTCCCAGGGACAGCAGTCTAAATCCCCAGACCCTCCCTTTTCCTTTCCTCCTGTAGCTCATCTGTGGGAACACCAATTTGTTCCCAAGATAGACATCAAATTGTAATCTCTCCAGCTCATCCTGGGTCCTGCTTTTAGGCGTCCTCCTGGTAGGAAATGCCTGAAACATCTCACCCTACGAGGCACATGAGTCAAATGGCCGAACTACCTGAGCTGGTTCCTTTAGATGTGGAGGAGTAGAAGTTCTACTCCGTCTCCTCAGAGGAACCTCATTGTCACCACTTGCATCGGTGATCTCATTCTTTCGGTTACTACTCAGAACTTTTGGCCATAGGTGAGAGCGGGAATGTAGATCAACAGGTAAAACGTTAATATTTTCCAAACTAAATTCAGAAATTTCTAGCCTAATTCTAGCAGCTAAACAAGATTGCAGATGGGGCCTCGTATGATGCTGTCTCTAATTACTTGCATTCTGTTTTTCCAAAACACTGCATAAATGCATCACTGATTTTTTTGTTTTCTTAGGTAATCTAGTTAGTCCTTTCCTTTTTTCGTCTGTTCTTTGAAGCCCTCTTCAGGAACTGTTCTTGATTCAACTGTTAAATTGTCTTTTTTTCAGATTCCAAAGTTGTAAATGTGTATAAAAATTCTTTGAACTGTAAAGTTTGATTTCTATTTCCACAGAGAAATTACAAAATATATAAAAAGTAACTAAAATAGCAACAACACAATTCTTGAAGGATGTTGTTGAGTCCAGTATACAACCTTTTCAGAATTGAGGTTCTTTCATTCAGAGACAAAAAGTGAAAAAGCTGCTCTCTAATTTGAGAATATGAACAAACACGCACAAATATACTTTGATATTCATTAATGTAATGGGCACCTGACAGGACCTGACAGCCATTTCCATGTGAAATTGTGTATAATTGTAACTTAAGAGTGAAAGCCACTGTGACACAATCCATCTTGCCTGTGGTGATACATTTTAAAGAAACATCTAAAATATTGCCTCTCATATATCTTGTTACGTCTTAATAACAGACAGAAGGGATTTAAAACATAAAGTCCATACAAATTTGTTTTGGAAGTGATGAATTACTTTTCCTCCTCAGAACATTTTACATCTGCAATTTCACTTCCACTCAAGTGCAATTTAAGCAACTAAGAGCACAGGCAGCTTGAACGGGGTGTTTTGGGACACTCTTCAAGGCGTGTTGGATCCGACTCTAAGAGATAACAGTGATTTGTGGGGAAAAACTGCCATGCAATTTGAAGAAGAAGAAGTGTAAAGCAAGTAGAAGGATGACTGAGAGCAACAGGGTCACTAAACATGCTGCTAGTGTGCAATAAAATCCAGTGCTGGTGTAGGAGCAGAGAAGAAGAGAACTCAGTTATTGGGTAAGCGGCAGCCTGTAAACAACTTAAAACCCCTCGGCGTTGGGTCTCACTCGACTGTGAAAGGAAAACCCTGATGGTTGTGTTTTCTTACCCTGTGAAGTATGAGAGGCAGTGAGAGTTGGAGCAATACAGACTGCTTTCTTCACTGTTAACATTGTTAGTGTCAGCCAGTCTCATGGTGCTCTCCATCACTTAGGGTCACAATATTTAGGACTCAAATGCATTAGAGGAGATGCCGGCTATATGGCTGTATTTGTTTTGGCTGCCGAGCACAGGGAGTAATGATGGTGGAGGTCCAATGAAGACTTTACATAGCTGCAAGTTACAGAGCTATATTGTGTGTGCTTTAAGGCCCGAGGTTGACAGAGTGGCAGAGAATTTTCATTTTATGGAAGTCATTTAAAATTGATGGTTTTTCACGATATCTCCTTTTGCATTGCTGAAGCAATAACACTGGTAATTGGTTACATTTGTTTCTATTTTTTGGCTTAGTATTACTGCCTTCATCTTTATTACCCTGCATATATATGCGGGATCTCGTGATATACTGGACTTGAATGAAATAGCCTGGAGGCAACATATGGTAGCTAGCAATTAGCATGTTTTTACTTATTTTATGGAACTCTTTAATCTGCCCAGTTAACACAAGTGTGCTTTCACACATGTTAACCAGGTCATTTGGTCTATGCCAAGGAATAACAAGACATATTGTCGCTTCTTCATTCAGGAGCTATACTGAGATCCCAAGGAGGAGGCTGGGGACTAAACAGCAGCCCATACTGCTCTTTTCTGCCTCACAGGCACATATTGTGTAACATTATAAAGGTATAACTAACTGTATGCATTATTGACCAAGTGCTGTGCCTAAAATCAAGAACTGACTCATTTGTGTGGCATTGCCACATGAAACCGGTTTTTTGGGGGGGGGTTTTTTTGGTGAAGCTGTTGATAAGAGGTCTTTTAAACAGCTAGTGCCAATATCTTTTTGTTATTCCAGGCAAAGCTGAATGATAGTTGGAAAAACATGCTGAAGTGTTGCTACTCTGCTCTGCTTTACTTTTAAAATCCCAGCAGAAATAAGGTTAAATTAAATTCGGTATTTTTGCTTCTGTTAATTTGTCAGGGAAAATCGAATCTTTAGTCAGTAAGGTTGGATGAAATTCACACTCACTGGCCAGTTTTTTAGTTACACCTGTTTAACTGCTCATTAACAGAAATATTTAATTAACAAATATCTAAGTGCTGAAGCTCAAACTGAGCATCAGAATGTGGATAAAAAAGTGATCTAAGTGATTTTGAAACTTGCATGTTTGTTGGTGGCATAGATTAAAAAAAACACGCCTGGTCTAATTCTGTGACATTTGGATGGCAGAGTCAGAATTCGGTCTGAACAAACATGAAAACATGCATTCATCCCCTTGGTGTAACGGTGTGTGGGATATTTTCTTGGCACACTGTGGACCTCTTAGCACCAGCTGAACATCATTTAAATTCCACAGTCTACTTGAGTATTGTTGCTCACCATGTCCATCCTTTTATGACCACTGTGCACCCATTTTCCGATTGCTGCTTCCAGCAGGATAAAGGACTTTGTCACAAAACTCAAATCTCAGATTGGTTTCTTGAACCTGACAAGTGAATGTACTCACATTTCAATCCAATAGAGCAGCTTTGGGATGTGACGGAATGGGAGATTTGCATGATGGATTTGCAGCCAACAAATCTGCAGCAACAGTATGATACCATGATATTGATATTGAGAAAAATCTCTGAGGAATGTTTCCGGCACCTTGTTGGATCTTTGCCATGAAGAATTAAGATAGTCCTGAAGGCAAAAAGGGCTGGAATGCTGTACTAGCAAGTTGTACCTAATAAAGTGCCCAGTGAGTGCAAGTTGGAAGTGTATTGTAACAATAAGAACATTCTGACATTAGGCTGACAGAACTTCACAAATCACTCAGGTACAAAGAATATTAAATCATTTATACAATGTGAGAATATATATTTACATATTTTACCAAAATTTCCTGGGATGTTGTTTGAAAAGCACAGAAGAGCAAGAGACAAACTTGTCCAGAAACATTTTTGGTGAGAAGCCTTTTTTCGGCTTTTAATTTTCACTATACGCTTATAATATCCTGTTATACTGTAAATTACAGCCATAACAACTAACAGTCTGTTAATGATTTTTAAAGTAATCTAGATTTTGAATTGCTATAAAAATAATTTCTAACTATAAAATTTAATCATTGGTCTATTTTTCTGTACCATCTCAAATGAATCTTGCAATGCGTCTGGCAGCAAGCAGTGGAATGCTGTGTGGAATGCTATTTTTCACGTAGTCACGATCCATGTATTTAGTTTAACTGACAGCTCTCGCAGTGTGACTGGCAGCTATCGCACCAACCCAAAACAAACCAAAATGAAATGGGCATATGCATCAGAGCTCATTTTTATCTAAATGGAACACAAACACGAGAACAAAGCTGAGGTCAGTGTGACTCACTCAAGCAGTTTATTGCCTATAGGGGTCATGTTTTTGTGCAGAGCCATGCCCCTCTTAAAGCTACTGCTGACGTAAAAGGTTGACTGCAGAGATGCTTTCATGGTGCTGATAGTGCTGGAGCAGCAGGTGGCATGCTTGTGTGTGTGTGTGTGTGTGTGTGTGTGTGTGTGTGTGTGTGTGTGCGTGCGTGTGTGTGTGTGTGTGTGTGTGTGCGTGCGTGTGTGCATATGTGTGTTGGAAGGAGCTCTGAAACATAATGTGAGAATCAGCTCCTGACAGCTCTACCACAACATCCTGTCTTCCCATTAGCACGGCGAATGTTTGGCACGATTGGCTGCTGAATTACTGTAGACATTAGGAGTGTGGGACCCACGGACACATCAAAGTCATCAAAAGACTAGCTCTAAAAGGATGGAGGTCTTCTGTGGTTTTAATGGCGGATTTCTTTTTTTGTGTGCAAGGCTTTTAGTTGCCCACATGTTGCACCATGATTATCTTTGTGTTTCTCTCACCAGGGGGAGTGTGGGTGGATAAGAGAGGCCGACTTGCAGCCCTCACCATGGGATTTTGTTGGTTAGGACTAGTGAGAGAGAGGCACAAAATGCCAGCAATAAATACCACAAAATTTATACTGAATGCAAAGTTGTGATTTATGAATTTTGCTACTTAGGGACAACATGGGTTTAAGGTACACTTTTACTGCTACTGATGCTTTTATCTGTGTTGTAACTGAGTACAAACACGTCTGCATGCACAGACAGGCACTTTTAGGGTTAGTGCGCATGTTACAAAGTAGCAATGTTACATTGTTACAAAATAACACTATTACTGTGGTCACATTGCATTGTACAATGACTGTACTAAACATGTAGCTGGAATTTGACCTATATTTACAATGTTTCTTTCAAAGTACTGTACAGTACTAAATTCAGTAATCACATTACAGCTTCAGCTACATTGTTACATCTGTTACAAAGGTTTTACAGTTCTGTGCAAAATATAATTATTAAAAAAGACCATTATGATAAACACATCAGCATGACTTTATTTAAAAAATGGTTTTGTTTGAATACGTGTAGTTGAAAAAAGAAAATCAGCATCATATTTTCCTACAGGATAGAGTATTTAGTCCTTTAGCTGTTTAGTATAATGCCTGTGGAGAGAGATTGTCAGTGTGGACTGCCTCTCTGGCAGGAGGCTTCAGATGTGATTTAAACCTCCTCTCCAACATGAACAAATTACTCAGGTTCAATTGCAGTTGTTACCAGTTGGTGTGCCCTAGTGGCTCAGTAAATGTGGAAAAGTTTTTTCAGTCAAAAATTTTGTTCATTTTTATAAATGTTACAAATTTGGAGAAAGCTCCACATCTATAGTTAGGTAGCAGTGATTTCATACTATCCTTGGATAAAAAGGAGAAAAAAATAGTTCTGGAAAAGACACAGCTAACATAATAACTAATAAATATAATACAGCAGGTGGCGGTGAGCCATTTCCTGGTCTGCAATGGTACCTCTCTTGTTTTAGTGTACTCATCATTAGCACAGCAGCTCGCTCTGCTGTAAATAACATCTTTTCAGCTGGTGTCCATCAGGCACTGAACTTGTATTTCACACCCCACATAAAAAAAAAAACCCCAAGCGTTGCCACTCTGCTAATTCCATCTCACAATAGCAGCCAAATTATTTCTCTGCATGCTCAGGGTCTACCAAAAGGGATAGTGAAGTAATTTTGGTCAGGGAAAATGAGCGCATTAGAGTATAATGCCTTGCTCGGGTATTAAATGCTATTGGTATCAACAATACAAAAACATGTTGAGAATATGTTTATGAGAATGACAGAAATGCATACAGAAAAAGAAGGGACCAACATGGAAGCGACATAAATGAGTAAAACTGGTCCAAGTAGGCTGAAGCTGGTGTGGTATAACTCCAGGTATGTGGACAGAAGCTCCGGTGCTTAACGGAATGCACACCCCTCATCCAGTGATCCCAGCTGGGGGATGAAAAGATAGCATGTAGCCGTGTACACTTTGCATCATATCCATACATCCATCCATTTTCTTCCGCTTACCCAGGTCCGAGCCAGGGGGACAGCAGCCTAAGCAGAGAAGCCCAGACCTCCCTCTGCCTGGCCACCTCCTCAACCTTGTCCGGGGGAATACCAGGCCAGCTGAGAGATTTAATTTGTCCTGGGTGTGCCCCGGGGCCTTCTCTCGGTGAGACATGCCCAGAACACCTCACACAGGAGGTCACTCAGGGATGGCCGAACTCTTCACTCCATCTCTAAGGGTGAAGCCAGCCACCCTTCGGAGAAATCTGATTTCCGCCGCTTGTATTCGCAATTTTGTTCTTTCGCACACTACCCAAAGCTTGTGACCACAGGTAAGGGTAGGGATGTAGATCAACCAGTAAATCGAGAACTGTGCTTTTACACTCAGCTCTCTCTTGACGGCAATGGATTGGTACAGTATTCACCTCACTGTGGCAACAGCAATCCATTTGTCGATCTCTGGAGTGGGCACTCCATCGTTTTCTGGCTGAGGACCATGGCCTCAGACTTGGAGGTGCTGAGCCAAGCCTTTCACCCATTGGCTATGCCTAGAAATTCTGTTCTGTCTAGAAATTAGTCCGACTTATTGCTGGCTATGCGGACCAAGCTCTTGCAGCGGTTATATAATCAGCAATGGGTAGCAATGGGTGTCTGGCCCATTGCTACAAGGCTGATGAGTCTGATTCCCCTATAAGTTGGAGCACACCCTCTGGTCTCACTTCTTAAAGATGGGAACCACCCCGGTTTGCTAATCCGGAGGTACCTCCCCTGATCTCCATGCAACACTGTAGAGGCATGTCAACCGAGACAACCCTACAACCCCAGAGCCTTCAAGAACTCAGGGTGAAACTCATCATTTTTGAAATATATATTTATGGAAATATAACTTGTATGTAATATATAATATATATGTCTTGTACAGTGTTGGGACTAACGCGTTATTAAGTAACGCGTTACAGTAACTACGTTATTATTGTGGTAACGAGCACGGTAACTA